>NC_057807.1:356068739-356368739 GCF_018294505.1 Triticum aestivum
CCGCATATTAAGGCGATGAAGCGGTCGGCATGCATAGAAGGTGCGCGGATGGCTCTCGCCCGTGGTAAAACATACTGGGCGGAGATGGATGCCACCGCTGTTGCATCCCGGGGTTCGGACAAAAGCCGATTCCCCACCGAGCATTACTTTGAAGAAGTCCTGCAGGGCGCTCGTATAATAGAGTCGCAGTGCTCGAAAGATGTTATGTTTGAATGACATGTATGATTTCTAAGAGCATGTTTATAATGCAATGACTTTTTATACTTGCGTGTTCAAGTATTGAACTATCTCCTGTGCGGCCGTATATGTATGTATAATCTGAAAGATGGCAGTCTTTGGCTTCAGCCCCCACGCACATGGTGCGGGGGTGTTTGCAAAAAGAAAAATGCTTTTTCACACTTAATCCAACGTCTTGGTCCTTTTAAGGAGGTGATAGCATAGCAAACTAGGCAACCGGACTATAATGCTTTATCACTTTCACCTAGCCATAGGAGCTCGAATGTGGGGCTACTATATAGCCCCTAATGGCACCACGCTTCTCCGAACTTGGGGCGTGTATGTGCCTGACCGGGAAGCGGTCCTTCGTCAAAGCGGAGGAATTCTAAACATTCCAATGGTCGATCGAGTGGTTGACCAGTCTCTCGCTATATCATGACAGTCAGTTTTCGGCTTTCTCTACTGAGTTGCTCTCCCGGCCGAACTCGGGCACAATCGCAGTAGTTCTCCTGGTGCCGCGTTAGCCGATCATACGGAACATAAGGCAGCAAAACACAGGAGCCTGGCAAACCCAACATTTGACCAAAGACATGATTCAGAGCTGATGCATATAAGGCCTAACTCGAGACGCCGAACACTCCCTGAGGTGTTCGGTCTTTATGATATCGGGCAGAATAAAGCCCTAAGCCCCTAGTGTCAAGGTACAGGCGGGAACTTCTGACGCGGCCGATGCCAAAACGCCAGCCTCCTCCTCGGCTCTGGTAGGAAACCGGGGGATGTGTATCAACAAGAGACGGTGAGAAAGGTTTACGCAGGGTCTTAATCTGAAAAGAATCCTTGCAACGGGTCCCTACTGCACGTCTGCGCCTGTGTCTCCGTTGTGCTGTATCCTGGATGGGTGTAGCACGTGCTTCATTTGTAAAAGAGAAGGACTTAGTTTCTAAGAAGTATCGTGCAAAAAGTGTATCAAAATAAAGTATAATTTGGAAGATGAAGAAAGTTGAGCTTTATTGGCTTTCATCATTTATGCGCGCGGCCCCCTAAAAAAAGGGGGTATGCGGCTGGGAAGCCCCTTACCGGACTCGTCTAACCATGTCTGAGGTCTAAATGACCTGTTTTTAGGGGCTTTGTGTAACGCCCCGGATACAACTTTCCATATTCGTAACTCCAACTCTTGCCTTTTCCGGAGATGCGATATGATATTTCCTTCGTGGTTGGGTTTTATCTGTTGTTTTGCATTTTGTTCTTGTTATGCATCTCATCTCATGTCTTCATCTGCACTTCATCTGCATTTCATCTGCATGTTTTTCAAAACTTGCATCCGTTGGGGTTCCGCCGGTTCTCTCCGTTGTCCGTTCCGAGCCCAGACACACTTGCACGCGCCCGCGGCACCTCCGAAATATTATTTTATAAGTGGCATAAAAATGTTCTCGGAATCGGTTGCAACTTGTCGTGCGGTCTTATTATAGTGTAGACAGGCCACCTGTCAAGTTTCGTCGCATTCGGAGTCCGTTTGATAGCCCAACCGTCATCTGTAGCGGCACCGTTGCCGGTTTAATCGTCGGACGTTTCGGTCTCCGAAACTGCCACAGGGCCGCACCTCTTCTCTCTCCTCTCAGCGCAAGGCCTTCTAACCACAGCCCACCTGCAGCCACCTAGTCCCCCTCTCTGTCCGGAGCGCACGATCGCCATCCGAGGGTCCGAAAAGCCCCCAAAACCCCCAACCCTAGCCTCTTTTGCTATATAAAGACCCCCCCCCTCTCCATTTTTGGACAACCTACCCCTTCCCTAACCCCAGCCGCAGCAATCCCCCATCCTCCTCGGGATCTCCGCCGCCTCCCACCTCCATTTCCGCGCCCCCCAGCCTCCTCCCGCCACTTGGCACCGCCGCCACCACTTCCCAGCCAACCAACGGCCGCCACATCGCCTCCATCACCGCCACGGCCAATCAGAGGCCTCCACGCGACCTCCCTGCGTCGCCCCGCGCCTCTCCCCACGCTCCCCGCACCGCCAGGCCCGTCCCAGGCCCACCCCGGGCTGAATCGGGCCCGAGCCGCCGCCGCCGCTCCCGCAGGAGTCTGCCCATGCGTCGTCCTCATGCGCTCCCGGTCTGGATCGAGGGGAGGAGCCCCTCGACCCCGATTTCTCTCCCCTCACCGGACCCAGCCTACCGCCGGCGACCCCGTCGCCGGAGCCCCACCGAACCCCGCCTCCTCCGTCGCCCAGATCGTACCGCACATCGCCCTACTCCTCCTTCTTCCCTCCTCTCCTCCCTCACAGCTCTCTCTCTCCCTCCTTGCCGTGAACAGGAGCGCCGCCGTCGCCAGGACCGTCTTGACCCGACGAGCCGCTGCCGGATCCGTCCTCTGCTCCCTCGCCCGCGTCCATTCCCGACCTCCACGCCCGTCGCCGTCGTCGAGAGGACCTCCTGCCGCCGGTCTTCTTCTGCGTTGGAGGGTCAACAAGGCAGCGCTCGCTGCCGTTGACCGTGCCGCCGCCGTGCTGGTCAGCTGCGTGGGCTGCCAGCCGCGCCAAGCCCCAGCCCACCAGATCTGCCGGCCTGCCAGGCCTCTCCTCCAGCCGAGCCTCAGCCCATGGGTGAGCTGCCCCAGCGCCTCCCTTTTTTTTCCTTCTGCTGGGCCTGTTCCAGTGGTTTCGGCCCGCGTAGGTTTTTTTAGCATCTGTGAATTTGTCTAATTATCCAACGATTTACAGTTTTACAGAAAACCCCCTAGACTTCATGCATATAATATCTCACAAACCGTGCATCGGATTAAAATGTTGTATATATGTAAAATGCTCAGAAAATTGTGTAGATTAATAATATGCCACTTTCATCTATGTTAAAAATGTTTAACATGATGTTTGTGTTTATTATGCATAATGCCATGTTAAAATGTTTTATTTCATAACTAATTAACCGTAGCTCAGAATTAATTAAACTTTATATGTAAATGGGGTGGAAAAATGCCTAGTTTAACATGGTGCACTTTATTTTCCTGTTTAACAACAATAAAATTGTGTTTAGGGCAGAACAGTACCGAATCTAAAATATGCATATGGGGATTTTCTAGAATTATTGTTTGTTATTTCTGGCCTCATTCAAACTTGCCTAGATAGGTAGTTTCATTATGCTTTAACTCTTGCCATGTTTAACAACATTTAATATTGTTTGGTAGCTTAAACGAGATTAAACTAAATAATTGATGTGGTGTTTCGTCAATATGCAACTCGTTGCATATTGAGCTCCACTTAACTTGTAGTATTGTTTGTTGCACTTTGCCATGCCATGCCTCATTAAACCGGACATGCATCATACTTGTTTGTGCATCATGCCATGTTTATGCTGTGGTGTTTACCATGTTGTTTGTTTCTTTCCGGTGTTGCTTCTTAGTTCCGGTAATGTTGCGTTCGTGAGGGTTCGTTCGACTACGTCCGTTCGTCTTCTTCATGGACTCGTTCTTCTTCCTTGCGGGATTTCAGGCAAGATGACCGCTACCCTGGATCTCACTACTATCATTGCTATGCTAGTTGATTCGTTCTATCGCTTTGCTGCGCTACCTATCATCTGTTTGTCGAGCCATCCCATGTTGCCATTAACCTCTAACCTTTGACACCTTTCCTAGCAAACCGTTGCTTGGCTATGTTACCGCTTTGCTCAGCCCCTCTTATAGCGTTGCTAGTTGCAGGTGAAGTTGAAGATTGCTCCATGGTGGACAGGATTTTGGTTGGGATATCACAATATCTCTTATATTATTAATGCATCTATATATTTGGTAAAGGGTGGAAGGCTCGGCCTTATGCCTGGTGTTTTGTTCCACTCTTGCCGCCCTAGTTTCCGTCATACCGGTGTTATGTTCCCGGATTTTGCGTTCCTTACGCGGTCGGGTGATTTATGGGACCCCCTTGACAGTTCGCTTTGAATAAAACTCCTCCAGCAAGGCCCAACCTTGGTTTTACCATTTGCCTCACCACCACCTATATTTCCCTTGGGAGTAATTAACCCAAGGGTCATCTTTATTACAGCCCCCCCGGGCCAGTGCTTGTCTAAGTGTTGGTCCGAACTAGAGCCCTTTGCAGCGCCCCCTCAGGGAAACTTGAGGTCTGGTTTTAGTTGTACGGATTGCTCATCCGGTGTTGCCCTGAGAACGAGATATGTGCAGCTCCTATCGGGATTGTCGGCGCATCGGGCGGCTTGCTGGTCTTGTTTTACCATTGTCGAAATGTCTTGTAAACCGGGATTCCGAGTCTGATCGGGTCTTCCTGGGAGAAGGTCTATTCCTTCGTTGATCGCGAGAGCTTGTCATGGGCTAAGTTGGGACACCCCTGCAGGGTATAATCTTTCGAAAGCCGTGCCTGCGGTTATAGGCAGATGGGAATTTGTTAATGTCCGGTTGTAGATAACTTGACACCAGATCCGAATTAAAACGCATCAACCGTGTGTGTAGCCGTGATGGTCTCTTCTCGGCGGAGTCCGGGAAGTGAACACGGTTTCTGGGTTATGTTTGACGTAAGTAGGAGTTCAGGATCACTTCTTGATCATTGCTAGCTTCACGACCGTTCCGTTGCTCTCTTCTCGCTCTTATTTGCGTATGTTAGCCACCATATATGCTTAGTCGCTGCTGCAGCCTCACCACTTTACCCCTTCCTTTCCCTTTAAGCTTTGCTAGTCTTGATACCCATGGTAATGGGATTGCTGAGTCCTCGTGGCTCACAGATTACTACAACAACAGTTGCAGGTACAGGTTATGCGATGATCATGACGCGAGAGCGATGCTTGCTTGCGTTGAGTTCTTCTTCTGCTTCTTCGATCAGGGGATAGGTTCCAGGTCGGCAGCCTGGGCTAGCAGGGTGGATGTCGTTTGAGTTTCTGTTTGTGTTTCATCCGTAGTCGGATGATGCTCTTATGTATTGTGATGTTGTATTCGTGTGGCATTGTATGCCTTATGTATGTATCCCCATCTATTATGTAATGTTGATGTAATGATATCCACCTTGCAAAAGCGTTTCAATATGCGGGTCTATCCTTGGTGGGACCTTCGAGTTCCTTTTGGATAGGGTCGCATATTGGGCGTGACAAGTTGGTAATCAGAGCCTCGACCGACCATAGGAGCCCCCTTGATTGTTGGCCGTTGTTGAGTCTAGAAAAAAACTATTTTGAGTCTTAGGATTATATATATCGGAGAGTAGGATTCTTTTTACTCCTCAGCCCCCTTCGTCGCTCTGGTGAGGTCTCCTGACGTAGATGTTTTGTCTTTCCTCTCCTCAAATTTCACTAAAATTTTTTAGGATCACGCGGGTATCTTGGAATCGTTCCGATGGTTTTGTGACGAGAACATTGTTCTTGGTGCCTCCTGTCCATTTATGTGGTTTTGACCCGGGGAGTCGAGCTCTAAGGTGTTGTCATCACAATTTTATCGTTGTAGTTCTGGAATACCAGAGATTTGCCGACATCGAAAATCTCTTTTGTGCAGTTGTTGGTGAGATAACCCCGATAACCCAGTACTGGGGCGAGCTCGGGAGTATTGCCATAACTCGTATAACGGATGCTTTTCGAAGGTTGAGGTGCACGATTTCCGAAGGTTTCTTGGTTATGTGTTGACGGATGGATACAGCTGGATGTAGGTATTGTTAGTTTGGGTGAGATATATTGCTTCCCCTGTATCCCCAACACCAGATTGCATAACCAGAAAGTTTCGGGAGTTTAAAGGTGGGAATTCAAGTAGCTCCTAGAATATCTTTTCGACAGATGCATGATATGAGATTGGGGTTCGACGTCTAGTGGTCCGCCTTTCCACGGTCGTTTTTACAGTGGTCTCGTTGTGTCTTAAAGAACCCTTGGCTATGCTGGTTCGGGGACACTTCGTATGTCATGTGCACTGCCTTGTACATGATGGTGCTGTACACTCGAGCCCGTGTGGGCCCCACCACGAAAACTTCGGACGAAATCTCTATCATATGTTTGTTCCGGCTTATTCTGCAAGCCAAATCCTTTGTTTTGTTTTGAGTTGTGGTATTCGAGTTGCTTCAAGTCAAGTGTTGATTCCATACCTTTCCTAAGCGGTGTTCTCATATTTCTATGGGAGTGCTAATCCTTCTTGATCATCGAGATTGTCATCCCAATTCTTTCCAACCAGCGTGCTTCTCTTCAAGGGATTCGATCATTTCAACATCCGCAAGATCAATTCTAAGTTTTCTCAACGGTGTTTGTTTCATCCGTCCCCAAGTTGCCTTCGTTTTCCCGCCCTCCCACGCTTTTCTTCAAGGACTCATTATTTTAATCAAGTATCCATTTATTCATGTGAAGTCACTTCACTCTTTTCAATCAATGTTCTGATCCGGTGATCCCTCGTGAAGTTGCTCACGAGCTACAAGTTCATCAATCTTCATTCTCGTATTCTTCTCCGGTGGATCTAATTCAAGCTTTCGGTGTTGATCATATCCCTTTCCTCGTTTCAAATGCTTTCTCATGCCGGTGTACCTCTTAATCACTCACCTCTTGCTATTCATTTGTTCTGGAGTGCTGAAGATATCTCAGAAGACTTGTGTTTCCATTCTCAATCCGTTCAAGATATTTCGAGGTTGTTATCTCATTCAAGTCATTTAATTCAACCTGTGCAATCCCCCCTTTCAATCAATTGTTCAACGATGTTTCTTTCGAGTGGGCCCTAACCCACAGGTCTTTTTCCAGGATCTTACCTCACTCTTCTAATTATTCCGGAGCTATTCCAAATACTTTTCAGAGTTTGACGTAAGAATGAATTTTCATCAGTCATATTCCTTATCCTAGATCGCTTTCAAAATATTTTCATCGTTGATTCAACCTTTCTATTCTTCATTTCGGAGTATCTAAACAATTCATGGTGGTTCTCATCATCATTCTCAACTTTTGAAGACCGAAGAAGTGTTTCCTCTAAATCTTGCTCCATTCTCTTCAAGATTCATGGTTCTAGCTTGATGCCATCCTCTCATAATTGTTTTCGATTGTGAGAATTTTTTTCATCCATCCGAAGCAATTCAAGAGACTTTTCAAATTGATTCTCCGTAGCCCATCATCTCAGATTTATTCATTCAAGCTTTCAGCTCTCGTTCTCCAAATCTTACCGGTGCATCGTTCAAATACCTTCTAATCAGTTCATGATTTCTTTGTTCTCATGTATCTAAATCCCCTCAAGTATCTTCATTCGTTTTCCAATTCTTCCCGGTGTTTCTTTATCTTTTCTTCATTCATTTTCAATTCTTACGGTGGTTCGTTCAAGATTCCTCTTCCTTTGTTATCATATCAATTCATTCATTGTTAACAAATCCAACCGGTGGTTCCATCAATACCTTCTCAAGTTTGCGCTATATCTCTCTTAATCCATCCTTTCTATGAGAATAAGTAGTATGCCAAATCCGTTGCTTGCCATCAATTTAAATTGGTGAAGGATAGGCATGACATAATTCTTATTCTTGTTTCATCCAAGTGATTAATTCCTTCTTCTGGAGATTGTTCATGATGCAGTAATTCTAGGTTCTAATATTCATCTTTTTTTCCGGAGTTCCAAGTTTTCTCGGTTATATCATCGCAAAGCTCCATCTAAATCATTGCAAGGCTTCACCTTGTGTTTCCAAATTCTCTTTCTTTCTATCATCCTTTTATTACCAGAGTTCTTCATGGAAGATCTACATGATGGTTCGTGAAGGATTCCTTTCATTCTTCATTTGTTCTTCAAGATTTCTCTCGAAATTATGACCCGCCAAGCTATACTCAAAAATAAACATGGTGCTCAACACATGTTTTGTCTTGAGGAGTTCAAGCGTTCTTCATCTTGCATTCTGAAGTGCAATTCTTTCTACCTTATCTTTTGTGGTGGTGTTATGTCACTCTTGACAATTTCCTTCAAGGTTCATGATTCATATTGTTATCAAGAATGAGCTATTTTAAATCCATCAATCTCTTTGTTGGAGTTATCTTGGGTTATATTTCACCTAAAGCCTTCCATTGGGAATGTTGCTATTTGTGGTGCTTATCATTGATCCAAGCTTTCTCCATATCCTTCTCGATGAAAGAAGTTTTCATCTCTTCGTTGCTCTCAAACAAGCAATTGTTTTTCGTTAGTGGCAGAATTTCACTTGAAGCGTTGAGATGTTTCCATAAGCCCACTACAAGTTTATTCGTTTCGTTGTTGGTTTTCCAACAACTACGTTCTATTCTTCTTTGCAAGGATGCTTTCCAAGCTGATTTGTGGTACAAGTTGGCATTTTCTTCTCCATTCTGTTATTCCAATGATCTATCTTCTATTCTTTCTTTCGAAGGCATTGTGATGTTGCTCTTTTCTCTCATCTTCTCGAATTGAGGATCATGTTCTTCTCCTTGCTTCTCCATTTAACTAGAGTGTTGTGTCATCTCTTCAAGCTCTTTCATCTTATCAAGTTTTGCTTCTCTTTTCAACCGGAGTGCTGTCTGAAATACTTCTTACCCATTATGCCATTCTTTCAATAGTTACGGAGGCAGTGTGTTGTTGATTTCATGAAGTATCCTCTCATCTTCTCAAGTTCATGTTCTATTCCTTCCATGTTCAACCGGAGTGCTGCCCAAATTCTTCCTCTCTCATCTTGTTTTAACCGAAGTGGTTTTGAATTCTATCTTGTCCTTTAAACTCTTGATTCATGCCTTCGCAACCTTCAAGTTATCGTAATGCTCCTTGTTCCTCTTTTCTAACGGATTGTTTGCAATCTCGTTCATCTCTAATTGCTCAACCTCTCAAGGTTCATGGTTTCACTCGTTTGTCGAAGAAGGAACTTAGTTTTACCTCTTCTCTTCCTCTTCCGTTTCTCTCTGGTGCCATCCTAGATCTCGGGACGAGATCCTCTCGTAGTGGTGGAGTGTTGTAACGCCCCGGATACAACTTTCCATATTCGTAACTCCAACTCTTGCCTTTTCCGAAGATGCGATATGATATTTCCTTCGTGGTTGGGTTTTATCTGTTGTTTTGCATTTTGTTCTTGTTATGCATCTCATCTCATGTCTTCATCTGCACTTCATCTGCATTTCATCTGCATGTTTTTCAAAACTTGCATCCGTTGGGGTTCCGCCGGTTCTCTCCGTTGTCCGTTCCGAGCCCAGACACACTTGCACGCGCCCGCGGCACCTCCAAAATATTATTTTATAAGTGGCATAAAAATGTTCTTGGAATCGGTTGCAACTTGTCGTGCGGTCTTATTATAGTGTAGACAGGCCGCCTGTCAAGTTTCGTCGCATTCGGAGTCCGTTTGATAGCCCAACCGTCATCCATAGCGGCACCGTTGCCGGTTTAATCGTCGGACGTTTCGGTCTCCGAAACTGCCACAGGGCCGCACCTCTTCTCTCTCCTCTCAGCCCAAGGCCTTCTAACCACAGCTCACCTGTAGCCACCTAGTCCCCCTCTCTGTCCAGAGCGCACGATCGCGATCCGAGGGTCCGAAAAACCCCCCAAAAACCCCAACCCTAGCCTCTTTTGCTATATAAAGACCCCCCTCTCCATTTTTGGACAACCTACCCCTTCCCTAACCCCAGCCGCAGCAATCCCCCATCCTCCTCGGGATCTCCGCCGCCTCCCACCTCCATTTCCGCGCCCCCCAGCCTCCTCCCGCCACTTGGTGCCGCCGCCACCACTTCCCAGCCAACCAACGGCCGCCACATCGCCTCCATCACCGCCACGGCCAATCAGAGGCCTCCACGCGGCCTCCCTGCGTCGCCCCGCGCCTCTCCCCACGCTCCCCGCGCCGCCAGGCCCGTCCTAGGCCCACCCCGGGCCGAATCGGGCCCGAGCCGCCGCCGCCGCTCCCGCAGGAGTCTGCCCGTGCGCCGTCCTCGTGCGCTCCCAATCTGGATCGAGGGGAGGAGCCCCTCGACCCCGATTTCTCTCCCCTCACCGGACCCAGCCTACCGCCGGCGAGCCTCGTCGCCGGAGCCCCACCGGACCCTGCCTCCTCCGTCGCCCAGATCGTACCGCACATTGCCCTACTCCTCCTTCTTCCCTCCTCTCCTCCCTCACAGCTCTCTCTCCCTCCTTGCCGTGAACAGGAGCGCCACCGTCGCCAGGAACCGTCTTGACCCGACGAGCCGCTGCGGGATCCGTCCTCTGCTCCCTCCCCCGCGTCCATTCCCGACCTCCACGCCCGTCGCCATCGCCGAGAGGACCTCCTGCCGCCGGTCTTCTTCCGCGTTGGAGGGTGAACGAGGCAGCGCTCACTGCCATTGACCGCGCCGCCGCCGTGCTGGTCAGCTGCGTGGGCTGCCAGCCGCGCCAAGCCCCAGCCCACCAGATCTGTCGGCCTGCCAGGCCTCTCCTCGAGCCGGGCCTCAGCCCATGGGTGAGCTGCCCCAGCGCCTCCCTTTTTTTTCCTTCTGCTGGGCCTGTTCTAGTGGTTTCGGCCCGCGTAGGTTTTTTTAGCATCTGTGAATTTGTCTAATTATCCAGCGATTTACAGTTTTACAGAAAACCCCCTAGACTTCATGCATATAATATCTCACAAACCGTGCATCGGATTAAAATGTTTTATATATGTAAAATGCTCAGAAAATTGTGTAGATTAATAATATGCCACTTTCATCTATGTTAAAAATGTTTAACATGCTGTTTGTGTTTATTATGCATAATGCCATGTTAAAATGTTTTATTTCATAACTAATTAACCGTAGCTCGGAATTAATTAAACTTTATATGTAAATGGGGTGGAAAAATGCCTAGTTTAACATGGTGCACTTTATTTTCCTGTTTAACAACAATAAAATTGTGTTTAGGGTAGAACAGTACCGAATCTAAAATATGCATATGGGGATTTTCCGGAATTATTGTTTGTTATTTCCGGCCTCATTCAAACTTGCCTAGATAGGTAGTTTCATTATGCTTTACCTCTTGCCATGTTTAACAACATTTAATATTGTTTGGTAGCTTAAACGAGATCAACTAAATAATTGATGTGGTGTTTCGTCAATATGCAACTCGTTGCATATTGAGCTCCACTTAACTTGTAGTATTGTTTGTTGCACTTGCCATGCCATGCCTCATTAAACCGGACATGCATCATACTTGTTTGTGCATCATGCCATGTTTATGTGTTGGTTGTTTACCATGTTGTTTGTTTCTTTCCGGTGTTGCTTCTTAGTTCCGGTTATGTTGCGATTGTGAGGATTCGTTCGACTACGTCCGTTCGTCTTCGTCATGGACTCGTTCTTCTTCCTTGCGGGATCTCAAGCAAGATGACCGCTACCCTGGATCTCACTACTATCATTGCTATGCTAGTTGCTTCGTTCTATCGCTTTGCTGCGCTACCTATCATCTGTTTGTCGAGCCATCCCATGTTGCCATGAACCTCTAACCTTTGACACCTTTCCTAGCAAACCGTTGCTTGGCTATGTTACCGCTTTGCTCAGCCCCTCTTATAGCGTTGTTAGTTGCAGGTGAAGTTGAAGATTTCTCCATGGTGGACAGGATTTTGGTTGGGATATCACAATATCTCTTATATTATTAATGCATCTATATATTTGGTAAAGGGTGGAAGGCTCGGCCTTATGCCTGGTGTTTTGTTCCACTCTTGCCGCCCTAGTTTCCATCATACCGGTGTTATGTTCCCGGATTTTGCGTTCCTTACGCGGTCGGGTGATTTATGGGACCCCCTCGACAGTTCGCTTTGAATAAAACTCCTCCAGCAAGGCCCAACCTTGGTTTTACCATTTGCCTCACCACCACCTATATTTCCCTTGGGAGTAATTAACCCAAGGGTCATCTTTCTTACAGCCCCCCCCAGGCCAGTGCTTGTCTAAGTGTTGGTCCGAACTAGAGCCCTTTGCAGCGCCCCCTCAGGGAAACTTGAGGTCTGGTTTTAGTTGTACGGATTGCTCATCCGGTGTTGCCCTGAGAACGAGATATGTGCAGCTCCTATCGGGATTGTCGGCGCATCGGGCGGTCTTGCTGGTCTTGTTTTACCATTGTCGAAATGTCTTGTAAACCGGGATTCCGAGTCTGATCGGGTCTTCCTGGGAGAAGGTCTATTCCTTCGTTGATCGCGAGATCTTGTCATGGGCTAAGTTGGGACACCCCTGCAGGGTATAATCTTTCGAAAGCCGTGCCTGTGGTTATAGGCAGATGGGAATTTGTTAATGTCCGGTTGTAGATAACTTGACACCAGATCCGAATTAAAACGCATCAACCGTGTGTGTAGCCGTGATGGTCTCTTCTCGGCGGAGTCCGGGAAGTGAACACGGTTTCTGGGTTATGTTTGACGTAAGTAGGTGTTCAGGATCACCTCTTGATCATTGCTAGCTTCACGACCGTTCCGCTTGCTCTCTTCTCGCTCTTATTTGCGTACGTTAGCCACCATATATGCTTAGTCGCTGCTGCAGCCTCACCACTTTACCCCTTCCTTTCCCATTAAGCTTTGCTAGTCTTGATACCCATGGTAATGGGATTGCTGAGTCCTCGTGGCTCACAGATTACTACAACAACAGTTGCAGGTACAGGTTCATGCGATGATCATGACGCGAGAGCGATGCTTGCTTGCGTTGAGTTCTTCTTCTGCTTCTTCTTCGATCAGGGGATAGGTTCCAGGTCGGCAACCTGGGCTAGCAGGGTGGATGTCGTTTGAGTTTTTGTTTGTGTTTCATCTGTAGTCGGATGATGTTGTTATGTATTATGATGTTGTATTCGTGAGGCATTGTATGCCTTTTGTATGTATCCCCATCTATTATGTAATGTTGATGTAATGATATCCACCTTGCAAAAGTGTCTCAATATGCGGGTCTATCCTTGGTGGGACCTTCGAGTTCCTTTTGGATAGGGTCGCATATTGGGCGTGACACTTTGACCTGCAAGGTCGGAATAATGTGTGGCTGTCTAGGCAGCCGCACATTCTCCATGGTCGAGTGACACCTGGAGTTTTAAGAATATGCCACGTGGACCGGGCATTTTTAAGCGTAAGAGACACGTAATGTGGTATTGCATTAAAGCGCGCGAAAGCTGCACGCCCCAGTAGTGCTTAAGGGCTACTGCTAAATGGGGCGATGGAGGGTGAGCTTTTCGCGACGGAGGTTGTCGGATGAACCAAACACGACCCCTAGTGGTACAGAGCCTGTAAAATTGGCTAAAAAGGCCTGGCGTCACTCCTTTGAAGGAAGTGCTGCTATAGCGAATTTTGGTGGGTTATATCCCCAGTCTGCGGACGGTGTCCTGGTATAGCAGGGGCCGCGCTGCGTGTTATCACGTGAAGTGAGTTCACTGTTTTGACTTCTAATGGGAAAGTCTTTTGGTTTCCGGAGCGCTGCTTTTGGGTTTCGTCACTGTCACTTGGTGTGTTGAGCCCTTTGTGTTCGGTGTTAAGTCGGCCGGACTGCTTGAAGACCCAACAATCTCTGTGGGTATGGTTTGCAGGCTTCCCGGAGGTACCGTGTATTTGACACAGCCTATCCAGAATCTTGTTGAGGTTGGATAACTCGTCACTGTTATCCTTTAAGGGCAGTGTTTTGTTGTTCGGCCGAGAGCTTTTGAATCCGACGTTGACCGCTGTACTATTTGGGCCATTCTCCTTGTTCCGGCGCTGATCCTTTTTGCGTCGTGATTTCCCATTTCCATCCCTGATTTCGGATGTACTCGGGTCGCTGGTGCTGCATCTAGCCAACCAGCTGTCTTCCCCCGCGCAAAACCGGGTCATGAGACTTGTTAGTGCGGCCATTGTTCTTGGTTTTTCCTGGCCGAGGTGTCTGGCGAGCCATTCGTCTCGGACGTTGTGTTTGAAGGCTGCTAAGGCTTCAGCGTCCGGACAGTCGACTATTTGGTTCTTTTTAGTGAGGAACCTGTTCCAGAATTTGTGTGCTGATTCTCCGGGCTGTTGAGTTATGTGACTTAAATCATCTGCATCTGGAGGCCGGACATAAGTCCCCTGAAAATTTGCTCGAAACGCATCCTTAAGCTCTTCCCAACTCCCAATCGTATTTTGTGGGAGGCTTTTAAGCCAATGCCGGGCCGGCCCTTTGAGCTTGAGGGGAAGGTATTTTATGGCATGGAGATCGTCTCCTCTTGCCATGTGTATGTGTAGGATATAATCCTCAATCCAGACTCCGAGGTCTATCATTCCATCGTATGCCTCTATGTTTATGGGTTTAAATCCCGCTGGAAATCCATGATCCAGTACCTCGTCGGTAAAACATAGTGGGTGTGCGGCGCCCCTGTATTTGGGTGTGCCGTTGTCTTCAAATGCTCGGCTGGTTGTGTTACTTCCTGGAGTCTTCTTTTTTGGCCCATAGATAGACCTGGCCGGGTTATCCTTTTTCTGAAGATCTTTATGCTGATCATGTGCCGGCTTGTGTGTGGCGCCCCGTGTTGCTCTTGGCCTGTTATCTGGTCGTCTATCCGGCCAGGCGGCCCCTTTCTTTTTTGACTGCGGGGGCTCGAAGGCCTCCTCGTCAAATTCGGGCAACAACTTGCGCTTCGGGTAGCTCTTTGTCTGGTGACTAGTGCCATATTTATCTGCGGTGTTGAGTACTTTGCTCCATCTTATTCTGAGTGTGTCTTCCGCTGTTTTGAGCTTCCGCTTTTGCTTCTTCAAACTTCTTGCAGTGGAGACGAGCCTGTTATGGAGATTCATATACTCTGGTGATGTGAGATCATCTTCGCCGGGGATGGGTTGCTTGTCCGGTTCATGTCCGGTTGGCTGCTTGTTGACGTGTGCGTCATCCACTGCTTCACCCTGCTCTAGGGTCGGGTCCATATGGGTACCATTTTTGTCGATGCCGGTCTTCGGGCAGCGCTTGCGTCGCCGCTTTGTTTGTCTGTTGGGGGAGTTGTCCTTCGCCACGTCCTGTTTTTCCTCATTGTCGCTTCCTTTTGGTGTGTCCACCATGCATACGTTGTGGGATGGGGTGGCTTTCCTGCGCCCGTTAGGCGCTGGTTCTTGGTCATCTCCGGCATCGTCGTCCATACCGTCGATGTCCTCAGAGTCGTAATCTAGCATGTCGGTTAGGTCGTCGACAGTGGCTACCAAGTCGGGTGGTGGGTGGGCTCTGAGTTTCTTCATCGTCCGCATTCCAACCGTCCTGGCCGCAGTCTGGCCAGGCCTCTCCTGATAACGAGAGGTACTTTAGCGAACTCAAGATGTCGCCAAAAGGTGAGTGTTGAAAGATGTCCGCCGTGGTGAACTCCATGATCGGCGCCCAATCGGATTCGACTGGAGGGGGCGCGGGAGGTCCGGAGTCCGGCAAGGAGTCCGGCACCTCGGAGTCACGAGCTTCATCGGGGACAAGATCGGTGTTCGGCTCTATCACCGTAGAGGTTGCAGCCCCCAAAGTGATGTCTAGCCATCCATCCTTGGTCTGCGCAGCCGGCTCCGAGTCGAAGATCGGAGCGGGTTCGAGTGCAGCCTCCAGGGTACTGTCCGGCTGCAGAGCTAAATCATGCCCATCGTGACAGTATGGTATGCTCAGCTGTGGCTCGAATCCGTCGAGGATCAAGTCCCCGAGGATGTCAGCCGTGAAGTTCAAACTTCCAAATCTGACCTGACGCCCAGGGGCGTAGCCTACGATTTTCTCCAGCTGGCCAAGCGAATTGGCCCGTAGTGCGAAGCCGCCGAATACGAAGATCTGTCCGGGGAGGAAGGTCTCACACTGGACTGCATCGTCGTTGATGATCGAAGAAGCCATCGAGACTATCGGTGACGACACAGAGGAACTCTCAATGAAAGCACCAATGTCGGTGTCAAAACCGGCGGATCTCGGGTAGGGGGTCCCGAACTGTGCGTCTAGGCGGATGGTAACAGGAGACGAGGGACACGATGTTTTTACCCAGGTTCGGGCCCTCTCGATGGAGGTAAAAACCCTACGTCCTACTTGATTAATATTGATGATGTGGGTTACAAGAGTAGATCTACCACGAGATCAAGGAGGCTAAACCCTAGAAGCTAGCCTATGGTATGATTGTTGTTCGTCCTATGGACTAAGGCCATCCGGTTTATATAGACACCGGAGAGGGCTAGGGTTACACAGAGTCGGTTACAAAGGTAGGAGATCTACATATCCGTATCGCCAAGCTTGCCTTCCACGCCAAGGAAAGTCCCATCCGGACACGGGACGAAGTCTTCAATCTTGTATCTTCATAGTCTTGGAGTCCGGCCGACGATGATAGTTCGGCTATCTGGACACCCCCTAGTCCGGAACTCCCTCAGCACCCCTCCTGGCCGGCCGACCCCCTCCCCCTGGCTCCTTCATATACGGGGGCAAGGGGGCACATCTAGGCACAACAACAATTGATCTCTTGATCTCTTAGCCGTGTGCGGTGCCCCCCTCCACCATAGTCCTCCTCGATAATATTGTAGCGGTGCTTAGGCGAAGCCCTCCGACGGTAGAACATCAAGATCGTCACCACGCTGTCGTGCTGACGGAACTCTCCCTCGACACTCGGCTAGATCGGAGTTCGAGGGACGTCATCGAGCTGAACGTGTGCTAGAACTCGGAGGTGCCGTAGTTTCGGTGCTTGATCGGTTGGGCCGTGAAGACGTACGACTACATCAACCGTGTTGTTCTAACGCTTCCGCTTTCGGTCTACGAGGGTACGTAGACAATACTCTCCCCTCTCGTTGCTATGCATCACCATGATCTTGCGTGTGCGTAGGATTTTTTTTGAAATTACTACGTTCCCCAACAGATTGAAGGAGCCATCGAGCCTGACAGCGACGTCACAGAGGAACTCTCAATGAAAGCACCAATGTCGGTGTCAAAACCGGCGGATCTCGGGTAGGGGGCCCGATCTGTGCATCAAGGCCGATGGTAACAAGAAGTAAGGGACATAGATGTTTACCCAGGTTCGGGCCCTCTCGATGGAGGTAAAACCCTACTTCCTGCTTGATTAATATTGATGATATGGGTAGTACAAGAGTAGATCTACCATGAGATCGAAGAGGCTAAACCCTAGGACCTAGCCTATGATGGTATGAATGTAATTGTGATCGGCCTTCTAAGGACCAACCTCTCCGGTTTATATAGACACCGGAGAGGGCTAGGGTTTACATGGAGTCAGTTGCAAAGAAGGAAATATAATATCCAGATCGTCAAGCTTGCCTTCCACGCCAAGGAAAGTCCCATCTGGACACGGGCCGAAGTCTTGAGTCTTGTATCTTCACGCTTCAATAGTCTGGACGTTGTACACAGTCCGGCTGTCCGGATACCCCCTAATCTAGGACTCCCTCGGGCTCCATCAATCATCTACAACAATGCAGTCCAGGGGGAGACTTTCCTCCCCGAACAGATCTTCGTATTCAGTGGATCCGCACTGCGGGCCAACTCACTTGGCCATCTAGAGCAGATCGACGGCTATGCCCCTGGCCATCAGGTCAGGTTTGGAAGATTGAATTACGTGGCCGATATCCGCGTAGACTTGATCTTCGACGGATTCGAGCCCATGAAGGCCGCTCCCTGCCGCCACAATGAACATGACCTAAATCTGTCATCTGGTCATGCTCAGGAAATAGCGCCTGTAACTGCTTTGACCCTAGATCTAGAGCAGATTGCACTGTCCGAGGACGGGAAGCTCAACCCCGCCACGGAAACCGCAGACTCAGCGGCGTTAGAGCCGCACACAGATCCAACCTCGAGCGGGGCCTGTGTCACCGGAACCTCGGATTCGTCTCCGGCCATAGGTTCCTAACCGCGTGCATCCGCGCCCATCGAACCTGATCAGGCGCCGATCATTGTGTTCAGCTCCGCGGACATTTTTCCGCACTCGCCTTTTGGCGATGTGCTAAACTCATTAAAATCCCTCTCCTTATCAGGAGACTCTCAGCCAAACTATATCCGGCTTGAATTGGAAGCTGATGACGAAGAATTCCGCTTCCCACCCACCACCCACTTTATAGCCACTGTCGAAGACTTAACCGACATGCTCGATTACGGCTCCGAAGACATTGATAGTATGGACAACGATGCCAGAGAGGAGCAGGCACAAAAACCACTGCTTACAGGGCGGTGGACGGCTACATCCTCATACGATGTATATATGGTGGACACACTTAAAGAGCAGGAGGCCGACGGCGATAACGATGAGCCTGTCAAGGAACCTCACAAGCGTCAGTGTCAGAAGCACCGACCTCGATCCGGCAAAGGGAAAGATACCAACATTGTCACTGACAACGGTGATAATCCGGACCAAGCCGAGGACCCCGCAGATCCAGCGATGGATCATCACGAGCGAGAGGATGGAGAACACAGTCCGAGGCCGTTGTCTGACTATAGCGATGCCGAACATAGCAATTATCAACCTGTCTCTGAAGAGGAGGTCAGCCTGGGCGACGATGAATTCATTGTCCCAGAAGAACCCTTAGAACAAAAGCACCTCCATCGAAGGCTTATCGCCATCGCAAGGAGATTAAAGAAGCAGAAGCAGCGGCTTAAAGCCGCATAGGATACGCTCAATGATAGATGGAACGAAGTGCTAGACACTGAGGAAAAATATGGCTGTAATCGCCAAACAAAGGGCTATCCTAAGCGTAAACTGTTGCCCGAATTCGACAACAAGGCTATTGCGCCCATACCGCCAAAAAACAATATCGCCGACAAGCCGGGCCGACCACCTCGTGTACGAGACAGAGTGGCTAGCAATGGCGTACATAAGCCCGCACCGCCTCCCCATAAAGGAAGGAAGGTCACGGCTTAGGGCCAGAAACATGATCTACGTGAGGACCTGAACATAAAGGCTGGCAAGACCAGATCCATCTACGGATCCAGGGACCGTGCCCCCAAGCGGGACTGTGGTTATCAAGCCAAATATGCCGGTCATATACCAGTTCGGAGACGATACCAAACATTACAACCATCAAACCCACGCCACGACATAGCCAAATACAGGGGTGCCGCACACCCCCTGTGCTTCACCGATGAAGTGTTGGATCATGAATTTCTAGAAGGGTTTAAACCCGTAAATATCGACGCATATGATGGAACGACGGATCCTGCTGTCTGGATAGAAGATTTTATTCTTCACATCCACATGGCCCGCGGAGATGATCTCCACGCCATCAAATACTTACCCCTCAAGCTGAAAGGACCAGCTCAGCACTGGCTAAAAAGCCTCCCAGAGAACTCCATTGGAAGTTGGGAAGAACTTGAGGATGCTTTTCGGTCCAATTTTCAAGGGACCTATGTCCGGCCCCCGGATGCTGACGATCTAAGTCACATAATCCAACAACCCGGGGAATCAGCCCATAAGCTTTGGTATTGGTTTCTCATCAGAAGAACCAAATTGTCGATTGTCCGGACGCCGAAGTCTTAGCGGCCTTCAAGCACAGTATCCGAGACGAATGGATAGCTAGACACCTCGGCCAGGAAAAGCCAAGGACTATGGCATCCCTAACTACACTCGTGACCCGTTTTTGCGCGGGCGAGGACAGCTGGTTAGCCCGTAGCAGCACCAGCGACCCTGGCACATCCGAAGTCAGGGATGACAATGGAAAGCCACGACGTAACAAAAACAAACATCGAAACAATGCTAGAAGCCCAGATGATACAGCGGTAAACATCGGATTCAGTGGCCCAGATCCGGCCAACGAAAGAAGCCATTCAAAGGCAATAAAGATGGCACATCCAGCCTGGACAAAATATTAGACAGGCCCTGCCAGATCCATGGCACCCCCGCTAAACCTGCGAACCATACCAACCGTAGTTGTTGGGTGTTCAAGCAGGCCGGCAAGCTCACCGCCGAACACATGGGGAAGGAACCTCAAAGCAAAGACGAGGATGATTCACGCCAGCCGAACACGGGGGGGGGGGGCAGAAGAAATTTCCACCAGAGGTCAAAACATTGAACATGATCTATGTCACTCATATCCCAAAGAAGGAGCGCAAACGCGCACTCTGAGAGGTCTATGCCGTTGAGCCTGTTGCCCCCAAATTCAACCCATGGTCGGCCTGTCCAATCACCTTTGATCGCAGGGATCATCCGACTAGTATCTGTCATGGGGGTTCGGCTGCCCTAGTGCTCGATCCAATAATCGACGGATACCATCTCACTCGAGTCCTTATGGATAGCGGCAGCAGTCTAAATCTGATATATCTCTGTTATGCAAGATGGGGATAGACCCGTCAAGAATCAAGCCAAGTAGAACGACCTTTAAAGGAGTTATACCGGGTGTAGAAGCCCGCTGCACGGGCTCTTTAGCATTGGAGGTCGTATTCGTCTCTCCCGATAATTTTTGAAGCGAAGAGCTAATCTTCGACATAGCTCCATTCCGAAGTGGCTATCATGCACTACTCGGAAGAATGACCTTCGCCCGCTTTAATGCAGTCCCGCATTATGCTTATTTAAAGCTCAAAATGCCCGGACCACGTGGCGTCATTACGGTCAATGGAAATATGGAGTGCTCTCTTCATATAGAGGAGGACACTGTGGCCCTAGCAGCCGAAGTCCAAAACGGCCTATTCAAGATGAACAACTCATCGGTCATTAAGACCGCGGAAATAGCTAAACGTGTCCAGCGTACGCCTCAGTGCGGTAGCTCGGATAAACCTGAGCTCGATTAGCAGTTACGCCACCATCGATTGCCCCATAAGGTGATAGCATAGGTGCCTCGTGTACACAAGTATACCTTTAAATTGCTTGGGCAGCGTCTGGGGCACACTGCATACAAATAGTCGATAGTTCGGCTCGACCCTATTTGGACTCTAAAGTTATCTTTCAAGGTTCATTAAACAAACTAGCTTTGTTTACGGCCACACTAGATTCCTTTTTCCAGGTTTTTTCTTTTTTTACATATGGCCATCACACTCCCCCCTTGAAGGACACATCAGAAAGGAGAAAACGGCGCAGACGTGCAGCAGGGCCCCGCACTAAGGTTTCTTTTTAGATTAAGACCCTGTGTAAACCTTTTATCTCTTTTTGTTTTATACTTTTCTGGCATGTAAAATGTCCAAGGAAGTTATCGGCATTATCTGTAAGTACACGGCTCGCCGTACTAGAAAGGGATATTATAGAAGCAGCTTGGTTCATATTGTGTTTGGGGTTTTATTCCCTCACCACTTGCGTTCTCTCCCCATGTCAGATTGCCACACGTGCCTTGACACCAGGGTCCATTAGCAGGGGCTGTATTCGGCCCGGTATACCTTGAAAAGTCCAAACACCTATAGGGAGTGTTCATCGTCACGAGTTTGGCCTTATATGCATCAGCTCCGAATCATGTCTTTGGCCAATAGTTGGGTTGCTGGGCTCCTATGCTTACTACCTTACGTTCTGCTCTATCGGCTAAGGTAGTAAAGGGAGAACTATTACGATTGTGTCCTGGTTCATCCGGATGAGCACCTCAGTAGAGAAAGCCAAAAATTGACTGTCATGATGCGGCAAGAGCTGGTCAACCACTCGACGGCTCATCGGAATCTTCGTGATTCCTTCTGTATTACACGAAGGACCATTCTTATGGTCATATATGTAAACGCACTATATTCGGACAACCGCGTACATACCAGGGGCTATATCATATACCCGCCGTCAAACTCTTATGGCTAAGTGAAAGTGTTAAAGCCCTATAGTCTGATTGCTTGGTTCGCCGCACTGACACCTCCTTAATGGACCAAGACGTTGGGTCAAGAGTGATCAAGTGCTTTTCTGAACACCCTTATACGCGAGGAGGCCGAAACCGACGACTGGTAAACTTTCAGATTATACAAAAAACGGCCGCATAGGAGGCACCATAAACTTTTTAGGCAAAAGTATAAAACATAGCCCTAATATATCATAATATTGTTTTTACAATTTAAGTCCACTTCACTCGAACATAATATCTTTCAAGCACTGACCCTCTATCAAGCGGGCACCCTCTAGGACATCTTCAAAATAATGCTCTAGTGTATGATGGTCCTTTCCCTCGGGTGGACTTTTCGCTGCAATATCGGTGGCCTTCATCTTTGCCCAGTACGTCTTGATGCGGGCAAGGGCCATCCATGCACCTTCTATGCATGTTGACCGCTTTACAGCATCGATACGCGGCACTGCATCAACAAGTCGCTCCACCAAACCGAAATAACTATTCAAAATTGGCTCAGTTGGTCACAGCCGGACCACGACGTCCTTCATGGCAGATCCGGATATTTTGTGGAGCTCGGTCAACTCAGCCATCTATTTGCTCAGCAGCAGTGGACGCTTTGGCATGCTGAACTGCGACCAGAAAAGCCTTACCGTCGCATGTCCTTCTCGCGCTTGGAAAAATTGTGTTGCATCAGAGACACACTTTGGCAAGTCCAAAAATGCGTCTGGAGAACTCCACATTTGATTAAGCAGGGCATACTTCGGATCGCCGAATTTAGTTTGTAGTAAGAAGGGCTTACCAGCCACGATCTCCCCAGCTTGTCGGATCTCCTCTTGAGCCGCTC
Source organism: Triticum aestivum (assembly GCF_018294505.1). Lineage (NCBI taxonomy): Eukaryota > Viridiplantae > Streptophyta > Magnoliopsida > Poales > Poaceae > Triticum > Triticum aestivum. The sequence continues at coordinate 356,091,322 of NC_057807.1, forward strand.
TAGACTTTGACCCAAAGACATACCTTGCACCGTCGAGCCGCCTGTTAATAAGCGTGATGTCATCATTCACTACGTCAAGTTTCTGCTTCAGATCGGCAACCTCTGTAGCTTGGGCAGTCACCAGGGATGTAACAGCCTGTGCTCCAGATAGTCAAATTATTTCCTGGGCACATCTTTCTCAATCCTCTGATCGCCTCCCTTTGGGTGCCAACCAGAGTCTCAGGGGCTACTATCTACACACAGGTGCATTTTGCGTTTATAGCACAGTTGAAAATTTTACATAACATACCTCGAAGCCTCTTAGCGGGCCCGTAAAGGCTTCATTCAATCCGCTTTTTGCGGACAGAACCCTCTCAACTACTGTACCCATCAAGGTATGATGTACCTCTGAGATGGGCGCATGTCATCATGTGTCCGTCAATGTATCTGTCACCTCCGGATCCCTGGAAGCAACTAAAGGGGTACGGACTCCCTTCAAAGGAATGTGTTTACTTGACCTTAGAGTTGTCTCTGGCTGTAACTTGGATAGTCCGGGGCCTTTATTGTTGGTCCCCGTAGGGGCCGCACACCCCGGACCCTGGACGGCCGAAGTGTCACCTTAGGGTCATTTCTTCATTATCCCGCACATCGCTTGTTGATTGGGAGAGATCCTCCAGGACGACACCTCGGGTTCATCCTCCCTATTGGATGGGGAGATCGGGGGACGCGTCTCGCTCTCCATCATCTCCAGAAGAAGATCCCCCAAGGAGGAGGACTATTGAGGAAGGTTGCGTGCCGGACTGCAAACATATATTTTAAATATTACCCTTGCAATCAGGAAAGGACGGGATATGTTTAAAACACCCTTGTTCACTTATGATTCAGCTAAAGGCATGTCCTTGCAGAGGAACTGCGTGTCAACGTCGCCTCCCGAACCAGAACCCCCTGACGGGGATATTTTCCCTCGCTTGGAAGCCTTTATCTTTAGGTCTTCGGGGGCGGTCCTCTTCTTCCCATGGGGAGAAGGGATGCCAGTTTTTCCTTCCCTTTCATCTTCGGAAGAGGAGTTTCAACCTCCCCAGACGAGGTGTCTGGAGCACCTCTAGAATGGGGGCCACTTTGGGCCTTCTAGCTCTCCTCCTTGTCTTCCTTCACCGGCACTTGATATGGGTGTCGGAGCCAGCATCCTTGTTAACACCAGATCAGCTGAGTCTTCAGGGAGAGGGGCCGAACACCTAATTCTCTCCGCCTTCTTTATCCAGCCCTGCCCGAGTATGGTTTTCTCAGTATATTGTTATGAGAAATTTAACTTAGCTGTGTTCGGGAGTCGAGTGCTTACCGAGGTATCCGGATGGTTGTAGTCAAGGCCGGTGTCCTCTATGGTATCCGGCCACTGTTTTCGTGTCCCGAAGAATAGTTTTCATATTCCTCTGAGCGTTGTGCCGGAGAAGTGCTGAAGGGTTCGTGGTCCTTCCGGATTGAACTCCCACATGCGGAGAGGCCGTCGCTGGCACAGAATGACCCTATGGACTAGCATTACTTAGATTACGTTGATAAGACCCATGTCCTTTTCAATGAGGCTCCGAATGCAGCTTTGTAGCATCCACACTTCATCAATTGATCCCTAGTCCAGCCCCTTATTAACCCATGATGCAAGCTGTAATGGAGGGCCAGATCAGAACGCAGGCGTAGCTGCCCACTTCCTCCCACTGGGTTCAGTAATGTAAAACCACTCCCGCTGCCATAGATCAGAAGTTTCTGTGAAGGAGCTCTTCGGCCAGGAAGTCTTGGTGAGTTTGCTCACTGTAGCACCACCGCACTCCGCTTGTTTCCCGTTCAGTACCTTCGGCTTCACATTAAAGGTCTTGAGCCACAAGCTGAAGTGTGGGGGAATACGGAGGAAGGCCTCGCACACGATGATGAACGCCGAGACGTGAAGAAAGGAGTCCGGAGCTAGATTGTGAAAATCTAGCCCGTGATAGAACATGAGCCCTCGAACGAAGGGATGAAGAGGAAACCCTAGCCCTCGGAGGAAGTGGGAGATGAATACGACCCTCTCGCCGGATCTGGGAGTAGGAATAACCTGCCCTTGAGCAGGAAGCCTATGGGGGATTTCCGCGGTCAGGTATCTTGCCTCCTGGAGCTTCGTGATATCCTCCTCTGTGACAGAGGAGGCCACCCATCGGCCTTGAGGGCTGGCTCTGGACATGGCCGGGAAGCGTGAAGCGATTAAATTGAACCTTGGGTGCTGGAGCTCGAGATGGGAGAGGTTGAGGTAAGGGTTGGCGTAAAGGAGAAAAGACGAGTCTTATCCCCTTTATAAAGGCAATGAATATCAAACGCCCCCTACTTGGCCTTAAAACCTGCCTATTCTCAAGGAATCATGCCAACAGAACGGTTGGGTTACCCACGCCCGTATTGATGAGAATCCCGCAATAAGGAGACACGATCTCTGCTTTGACAAGACGTGCCAATGAAACCGCGTCTCGAAATATGGAGCGACAGGCTAAAAATGGCTTGAAATAAAGGTCGGGCGGCGACGTGATGTCATACTATGAAAAGTTGTTAGCAGATTGGACTCATGACATATTATACTCTCTACAGTTGTGTGTGGAATTTGTTTTTTAGAGCCGGACATGATTCTTGTGTTCAAAGACTATTTTGGAGTATTCGGAGAAGGAACCCGCCTTGCAATGTCGAAAACAATCTGCATGTCAGACACCTCATCATTGAAGCCTGGTTCAGGGGCTACTGAGGGAGTCCTGGATTAAGGGGTCCTCGAACGGCCGGACTATGTGACATGGGCCGGACTGGTGGGCTATGAAGATACAAGACAGAAGACTTCGTCCCGTGTCCAAGTGGGACTCTCCTTGGCGTGGAAGGCAAGCTGGGTGTTCGAATATGAAGATTCCTTTTCCTGTAAACCAACTTTGTATAACCCTAGTCCCCTCCGGTGTGTATATAAACTGGAGGGTTTAGTCCGTGGAGACAATCATAATCACATAGGCTAGGCTTCTAGGGTTTAGCCATTACGATCTCGTGGTAGATCAACTCTTGTAATACTCATATTCATTAAGATCAATCAAGCAGGAAGTAGGGTATTACCTCCATAGAGAGGGCCCGAACCTGGGTAAACATCGTGTCCCTCGCCTCCTGTTACCATCAGCCTTAGACTCATAGTTCGGGACCCCCTACCCGAGATCCGCCGGTTTTGACACCGACAACTAGCAAATAGATTGAGAAGCAACCAACCAAAAAACAAAAAAGATCATAAACAAGCATTACACATAACTAACAGCGAATAATGCACCACAAGTAGGTGTAACTTCATTGCATAACTATTGACTTTCATGCTTGCATAGGGAATCACAAATCTTAACACCAATATTCTTGCTAAAGCATCATTACTCACCAACATGACTCACATATTACTATCTCCATATCTCAAAACTATTACAAAGAATCAAGTTTATAATATCCAATGATCTTCATGAAAGTTCTTATTATACCCCCCTTGAATATCTATCACTTTGGAACTACTTTCATATATTACCAATGCTACTAACAAGCTCTCAAACAAATTTAACTGAAGAACGAGAGCATAAATATTTCTTCAAAATTTCATCTCTCAAAATTATATAAGTGAAGTATGAGAGGATTTCTTCAAAAAAAATTAATAACTCTCAAATTGATCTAAGTGAAGCATGAGAGTATTTCTTCAAAATTAAAGCACCACCTTGCTCAAAAATATATAAGTGAAGTACTAGATCAGTTCCATTGCTCAAACAATTTAAGTGAAGAACATAGAGCAATTCTAACAAATCATAGCATCATCATGGATCTCTCAAATAGGTGTATCCAGCAAGGAAGATTGTGGCAAACTAAAAAGCAAAATAAGCAAAGACACATATAATACAAAATACTCCAAGCAAAACTCATGATATGTGACGAATAAAAATATAGCTCCAAGTAAAATTAACGATGGTCGTTAGAAGAAAGAGGGGATGCCTTCCGGGGCATCCCCAAGCTTAGTTTCTTGGTTCTCCTTGAATATTACCTTGGGATGCCATGGGCATCCCCAAGCTTTGGCACTTTTCACTCCTTATCCTTCATCCATCGTGATCTCACCCAAAACTTGAAAACTTCAATCACACAAAACTTGACAAAAACCTTTGTGAGATCCGTTAGTATAAGAAAATCAATCTTTACTTTAACTATTATTGAAAGTCCATTATTATTTTGTTATTGCATTATACCTACTGTATTCTAACTTTCCCATGGCTTATACCCCCCCCCCCCCAATACAATCCATACGTTTAACAAAATAAGCACACAATGCAACGAAAACAGAATCTGTCAAAAAAAGAACAGTCTGTAAGGACTCGAAATTTTCTCATACTTCTCTAACTCAAAAAATTCTGAAGCATTAGGACAACATGGAAAATTTGTATATAAATCTTGTGTAAAAAATCAAATCAAAAACACGTTTATGTGAATTTACAAAATTCTAGAACTGGGTGCAAAAGTTTCTGTTTTTCAACAAGATCAAATCAACTATCATCCAGCATAATCCTAAAGGTTTTACTTGGCACAAACACTACAACACAATCATAGAAGTAGCATAATTGTGCAAACACACAAAAACAGAAAGAAAAAGTAAACAAATATTTTTTCATTGGGTTGCCTCCCAGCAAACGCTATTGTTTTATGCCCCTAGCTAGGCACAATGCATAGATTCAAGTATTGTCATATTTGGTTTTCAACTCCTCAATAACACAACCATAATCTCTAGGAGTTCTAGCATATAATTTTTTTTGATAATCATGCTCATAGGAACAAAGTTAAGAGACGTATTTTTATTGATTGGTTCCTTTATCAAATCTATGGAACTTGGCTGAACTCTGGTCAAATTAAGATCTTTGTTGTTGCTACTAGAAATAGCACCCTTGTTCTTAGGAACTGAATAGATCTGAAATTCTTACTAAGAGGAGTTTTTTCAATAGTTTTGGTGGAAGAAAAAGCTCAGCTCAAGTTGCCAAAAAATTTCTTCTAACTTATAAATCCGAGCGGGGCTCTCCTCTACCCTTTCGTTAACTACGCGTCCTTTCTCTTTCAATAATTTAAGAGTATCTCTTACCTTCGACCCAAATTGTTTAGCAAGATTATGGATCCTTTTATCCTGATTTTCAATGTGTTCTTCGGTGAGCATTTTCTTTTTAGTAGCATCTAGCCTTTGCATAACATGCTCCATAGTTAAAAACGTTTCATTGAAAGCATCCAAAGGGGGGCACATCAAGAAATTCCCTCCGATGATAGTATCAAGAACAAATCTATACCAAGTAGTAATGCCCACATAAAAATTACGAAGAAGGACAGTAGTGGATTGCTTACAAGTAGATTTATTATGAGCATTGAAAATCCTATACCAGGCATCCTTTAAATTATCTCCTCCCCTTGCTTAAAATTGAGAACTTCATTCTCAGGGGTACACGCAGTAGATGAAGAACTAGCCATAGCGATAAAGTAGGCAAGCGAGATCACAAGCAAACAAAATAGCAAACAAGAAAAAGGCAATCAAAAAATATTTTTGTATTTTTGCAAAAACATTTTAGAAGTGGGGGAGATGAAAACGAGAGGCCAAAGGAAAATAAAGTAGTAGCAAGGAAATGAGATTCATGGTTGGGTACTTGATAGATGTTGATGATGTCTCACCGGCAACGGCGCCAAAAATTCTTCCTCATTGCGTGTATCTCGTTTGTAATTCCCCCCAGAGGAGGGGACGATACAACACAGCAACGGTAAGTATTTCCATCATTTATGAAATCAAGGTTATCAATCCGGTAGGGGAACCAAGCAACACTATGTAAACACACCTGCACACAAATAACAAATACTTGCAACCCAACGCGTAAGAGGGGTGTCAATCCCTCCTCAGTATTGAGATAGGTTAAATTGTATGATATTTGACAACTATATCTAGTGAAAACACAAAATAAAATAAATAAATAAAAAGTACAGCAAGGTATTTCTGGGTTTTAATATGATAGATAGACCCGGGGCCGTAGATTTTACTAGAGGCTTCTCTCGAGAAAATAGCATACGGTGAATGAACAAATTACTGTTGGGCAATTGACAGGAGAGCAAATAATTATGACGATATCCAAGGCAATGATCATGTATATAGCCATCACGTCCGAGATTAGTAGACCGACTCCTACCTGCATCTACTACTATTACTCCACACATCAACTGCTATCCAACATGCATTTAGTGTATGAAGTTCATGGAAAAACGGAGTAAGGCAATACGAATGATGACATGATGCAGACATTCATGTAGGAATAGACCCCATCTTTTAATCCTTAATGGCAATGATACATGTGTGTCGTGTCTTTTTCTGTCACTGAGATTGAGCACCGCAACATCGAATCCATCACACAGCACCTCTTCCCATTGCAAGAAAAATCAATCTAGTTGGCCAAACCAAACCAAAGTTTCGGAGAAGAAAGACGAGGCTATAAAAATCATGCATAAAAGAGTTCAGCAAAGACTCAAATAATATTCATGGATAGATCTGGTCATAAGCTCACAATTCATGGGATCCCAACAAACACACCGCACAAAGTCATTACATCAAATAGGTCTCCAATAACATCAAGGTGAACATTGTATTGAAGATCAAAAAAGAGAGAAGAAGCCATCTTGCTACTACCTACAGACCCGTAGGTCTCTGGTAAACTACTCATGCATCATCGGAGGGGCAAGGGTGATGATGAAGAACCCCTCAGTGATTGTTGACCCCTCAGACAGAGTGATGGAAAAGGCCTCTAGATTGGATCTCGTGGTTCTGCGACTTGTGGCGGCTGGAATTGTGTTTCCTCGACTCCCCTAGGGTTTTGGGGATTTTAGAGTATTTATAGAGGCGAAGGTCGGTGGAGAAGCTTCTCATGGGCTCCACTACCCACCAGGGCACGCCTGGGCCTTCTGGTGTGCCCTGGTACCTAGTGGGCCCCACATGCCCCCTCTCGTGTACTTCATTGGCTCCCTGGGTGTCTTCTGTCCAGAAAAAAAAGCTCCAAAAAGTTTCGTGGCATTTGGACTTGATTTGGTATTGATATTCTGCAAAGTAAAAAACAAGCAGAAAACAACAACTGACACTGGGCACTATGTCAATAGGTTAGTCCCAAAAAATGATATAAAGTTGATAGTAAATGAATATAAAACATCCAGGGTTGATAATATAACAGCATGGAACAATCAGAAATTATAGATATGTTGGAGACGTACCAGCCATTACTATTCATCTAAGAGAATCAAGTTTTTATACATACCAATAGAAGCTAGCATAGAAAACTAAGCGAATATGAGAGCATCAAATAAAACTCAACACATTTAGTATATAATGCAAGCACAATCAAGAGACAAAAGGATAAATTTTCCCCACTGTCCACCTTTCTGATGACACTTGCTACGAGATGGTCAATCATAAGTTATCCCTCTTTGACTTTTCCCTGATTGACATGTGCAAAATAGATGATAGTTAAATTAATGTATGGATCTTAAGGAAAAATTCATAAATATGCAAATATAGTGGTGCAACATTTAGTTGAAGGATACTGTGATTTCAAATGGATAAATACTGTCACCGTAGAAAATATTTTTCTACTATTATGATTTTTTATCTAGTTTTCCACTAAATCTAAAAGGCCCTATATGGCACAAACTAACATAGAAGATTATTAGACTTACCTTAAAAAATAGTGTCACCAAGGGTCTTGGTGGGATTCATGCTTCCGGAACACGAATCACAGTGATCTGATGGACAAAAACAATAAGGAAACAAACAGAATTCATAGGGACAAACTGATTCCCACTTGTAATAAAAAAAGGAATGCACAATGATAGAATCAACCAAATATGAAAGAATCCTACCTCATGAATACTCTCAGGAACTACTATAAAAAAGAAACACAAAGAGAGAAGAATATGCGAGCAGGAGCAGAAACGAGAGGAGAAGACAGAAATGTAAAAGCACAGGTAGTGGGAGGAGTGGGGGAAGTGGAAGGAGTGGGGAATCTAAGGCGTCGGTGAAGGAAATATGCCCTAGAGGCAATAAGAAAGTTATTATTTATTTCCTTATTTCTTGATAAATTTTTATTATTCATGTTGTATTAACCAGAAACTTAGTACATGTGTGAATACATAGACAAAACATATTGTCCCTAGTATGCCTCCACTTGACTAGCTCGTTAATCAAAGATGGTTATGTTTCCTACCCATAGACATGTTTGTCATTTGATGAACGGGATCAAATCATTAGGAGAATGATATGATGGACATGACCCATCCGTTAGCCTAGCATTATGATCGCGTCCGTTTCATTACTACTGCTTTCTTCATGACTTATAGAAGTTCCTCAGACTATGAGATTATGCAACTCCCGAATACCGAATGAATAGTTTGTGTGCTACCAAACGTCACAACATAAATGGGTGATTATAAAGGTACTCTACAGCTGTCTCCGAAGGTATTTGTTGGGTTGGCATAGATCGAGATTAGGATTTGTCACTCCGTGTTTCGTAGAGGTATCTCTGGGCCCTCTTGGTAATACTCATCACTATAAGCCTTGCAAGCATTGTGATTAATGAGTTAGTTGCAGGATGAAGTATCACGGAACGAGTAAAGAGACTTGCCGGTAACGAGATTGAACTAGGTATGATGATATCGATGATCGAATCTTGGGCAAGTAACATACCGATGACAAAGGGAACAACGCTGTTGTTATGCGGTTTGACCGATAAAGATATTCATACAATATGTAGGAACCAATATGAGCATCCAAGTTCCGCTATTGGTTATTGACCGGAGACGTGTCTCAGTCATGTCTACATAGTTCTCGAACCTGTAGGGTCCGCACGCTTAACATTCGATGACGATTGCTATTATGTGTTTATGTGATTTGATGTACCGAATATTGTTCGGACTCCCGGATGAGATCACGGACATGACAAGGAGTCTCAAAATGGTCTAGACATAATGATTGATATATTGGACGACTATATTCGGACACTGAAAGTATTCCGGAGAAGTTTTGGATAAAACCGGAGTGCCGGAGGTTACCGGAACCCTCCACCCCCCCCCCCCCCCCCTCGGGGAAGTAATGGGCCATAGTGGGCCCATAGGGGAGAGAGAGGGTCGCACAAGGAGGTGGTGCCCCCCCCCCCACAAGGGGAGTCCGAATAGGACAAGGGGAAGGGGGCGCGGCCCCTCTTTCCCTCTGCCCCTCCCTCTCCTTCCTTCTCCTCCTAGTTGGACTAGCAAAGGGGGAACCTACTCCTACTTGGAGTAGGACTCCCCCCTTGGGCACGCCCGTTGTGGGCGGCCGGCCCCCTCCTCTCCTCATTTATATACGGGGGAGGGGGTCACCCCATAGACACACAAGTTAATCTTTTAGCCGTGTGCGATGCCCCCTCCATAGATTTCCACCTCGGTCATATCGTCGTAGTGCTTAGGCGAAGCCCTGCTGGTAACTTCATCATCACCATCACCATGTCGTCGTGCTAACGGAACTCTCCCTTGGCCTCAGCTGGATCTAGAGTTCGAGGAACGTCACCGAGCTGAACGTGTGCAGATCACGGAGGTGTCGTGTGTTTGGTACTTGATCGGTTGGATCGCAAAGACATTCGAATACATCAACCACATTACTTAACACTTCCGCGCTCTGTCTACGAGGGTACGTGGACACACTCTCCCCCTCGTTGCTATGCATCACCTAGATAGATCTTGCGTGATCAGAGGATTTGTTTTGAAATTACTGCATTCCCCAACAGTGGTATTAGATCAAGGTTTATGTGTAGATGTTATATGCACGAGTAGAACACAAAGAGTTGTGTGCGATAATAGTCATACTGCTTGACAGCATGTCATACTTTGATTCAGCGGTATTGTTGGATGAAGCGGCCCGGACCGACAATACATGATCGCGTTCATGAGACCGGTTCTACCGACGTGCATATGCACATAGGTGGCTGGCGGGTGTCTGTTTCTCCAACTTTAGTTGAATCGAGTGTGGCTACACCCGGTCCTTGTTGAAGGTTAAAACAGCACACTTGACAAAAAATCGTTGTGGTTTTGATGCGTAGGTAAGAACGGTTCTTGCTAGAAGCCCGTAGCAGCCACGTAAAACTTGCAACAACAAAGTAGAGGACGTCTAACTTGTTTTTGCAGGGCTTGCTGTAATGTGATATGGTCAACGCATGATGTGATATAAATTGTTGTATGAGATAATCATGTTTTTGTAACAAAGTTATTGGCAACTGGCAGGAGCCATATGGTTGTCGCTTTATTGTATGCAATGCAATCGCCATGTAATTGTTTTACTTTATCACTAAGCGGTAGCGATGGTCGTAGTAACAATAGTTGGTGAGACGACAACGATGCTATCATGGAGATTAAGGTGTCGCACCGGTGACGATGGAGATCATGACGATGCTTCGGTGATGGAGATCATGAGCACAAGATGATGATGGACATATGATGTCACATATTTTGATTGCATGTGATGTTTATCCTTTATGCATCTTATTTTGCTTAGTACGGCGGTAGCATTATAAGATGATCCCTTACTAAATTTCAAGGTATAAGTGTTCTCCCTGAGTATGCACCGTTGCTACAGTTCGTCATGCCGAGACACCACGTGATGATCAGGTGTGATAAGCTCTACATTCACATACAACGGGTGCAAGCCAATTTTGCACAGGCAGAATACTCGGGTTAAACTTGACGAGCCTAGCATATGCAGATATGGCCTCAGAACACTGAGACCGAAAGGTTGAGCGTGAATCATATAGTAGATATGATCAACATAGTGATGTTCACCATTGAAAACTACTCCATCTCACGTGATGATCGGACATGGTTTAGTTGATTTGGATCACGTGATCACTTAGATGATTAGAGGGATGTCTATCTAAGTGGGAGTTCTTAAGTAATATCATTAATTGAACTTTAATTTATCATGAATTTAGTACCTGATAGTATTTGGCATATCTATGTTGTTGTAGTTCAATGGCATGTGCTACCGTTCCTTTGAATTTTAATGCGTTCCTAGAGAAAGCTAAGTTGAAAGATTATGGCAGCAACTACATGGACTGGGTCCGTAACTTGAGGATTATCCTCATTGCTGCACAGAAGAATTACGTCTTGGAAGCACCGTTAGGTGTACCACCCGCGCCAGCAACTGCAGACATTATGAATGCCTGGCAGACGCGTGTTGATGACTAATCGATAGTTCAGTGTGCCATGTTTTACGGTTTAGAATCGGGACTTCAAAGACGTTTTGAACGTCATGGAGCATATGAGATGTTCCAAGAGTTGAAGTTAATATTTCAAGCAAATGCCCGAGTTGAGAGATATGAAGTCTCCAACAAGTTCTACAGCTACAAAATGGAGGAGAATAGTTCTGTCAGTGAACACATACTCAGAATGTCTGGGTACCATAACCACTTGACTCAACTGGGAGTTAATCTTCCTGATGATAGTGTCATTGATAGAGTTCTTCAATCACTACCACCAAGCTATAAAGGCTTCGTGATGAACTATAATATACAAGAAATGACCAAGAGCATTCCCGAGCTCTTCGCAATGCTAAAGGCTGCGGAGGTAGAAATCAAAAAGGAGCATCAAGTGATGATGACCACTAGTTTCAAGAAAAAGGGCAAAGGGAAGAAGAGTAACTTCAAGAAGAACGGCAAAAAAGTTGCTGCTCAAGAGAAGAAACCCAAGTCTAGACCTAAGCCTGAAACTGAGTGCTTCTACTGCAAAGGAACTGGTCACTGGAAGCGGAACTGCCCCAAGTATTTGGCGTATAAGAAGGATGGCAAAGTGAAAGTTATATTTGATATACATGTTATTGATGTGTACCTTACTAATGCTCATAGTAGCGCCTGGGTATTTGATATTGGCTATGTTGCTCATATTTGCAACTCGAAACAGGTGCTACAGATTAAATGAAGATTGGCTAAGGACGAGGTGACGATGCGCGTGGGAAATGGTTCCAAGGTCGATGTTATCGTCGTCGGCATGCTACCTCTACATCTACCATCGGGATTGGTTTTAGACCTGAATAATTGTTATTTGGTGCCAGTGTTGAGCATGAACATTATATCTGGATCTTGTTTGATGCGAGACGGTTATTCATTTAAATCAAAGAATAATGGTTATTCTATTTATATGAGTAATATCCTTTGTGGTCATGCATCCTTGATGAGTGGTCTATTTTTGTTGAATCTCGATAGTGATGATACACATATTCATAATATTGAAACCAAAAGATGCAAAGTTAATAATGATAGTGCAACTTATTTGTGGCACTGCCGTTTGGGTCATATCGGTGTAAAGCGCATGAAGAAACTCCATGCTGATGGACTTTTGGAATCACTTGATTATGAATCACTTGGTGCTTGTGAACCGTGCCTCATGGGCAAGATGACTAAAACTCCGTTCTCCGGAAAAATGGAACGAGCCGTTGACTTGTTGCAAATAATACATACTGATGTCTGTGGTCCAATTAGTATTGAGGCTCATGGTGGGTATCGTTATTTTCTTACCTTCACATATGATTTGAGCAGATATGGTTATATCTACTTAATGAAGCATAAGTCTGAAACATTTGAAAAGTTCAAAGAATTTCAGGGTGAAGTGGAAAATCATTGTAACAAGAAAATAAAGTTTCTACGATCTGATCATGGAGGAGAATATTTGAGTTACGAGTTTGGTCTTCATTTGAAACAACATGGGATAGTTGCACAATTAACGCCACCTGGAACACCACAGTGAAATGATGTGTCCGAATGTCGTAACCGTACTTTACTGGATATATATGGTGCGATCTATGATGTCTCTTACTGATTTACCGCTATCGTTTTGGAGTTATGCTTTAGAGATGGTTGCATTCACTTTAAATAGGGCACCATCAAAATCCGTTGAGATGACGCCTTATGAACTATGGTTTGGCAAGAAACCAAAGTTGTCCTTTCTTAAAGTTTGGGGCTGCGATGCTTATGTGAAAAAGCTTCAACCTGATAAGCTCGAACCCAAATCGGAGAAGTGCGTCTTCATACGATACCCAAAGGAAACTATTGGGTGATTCTTCTATCACAGATCCGAAGGCAAAATCTTTGTTGCTAAGAATGGATCCTTTCTAGAGAAGGAGTTTCTCTCGAAAGAAGTGAGTGGGAGGAAAGTAGAACTTGATGAGGTAATTGTACCTTCTCCCTTATTGGAAATTAGTTCTTCACAGAAATTAGTTCCTGTGATTCCTACACCAATTAGTGAGGAAGCTAATGATGATGATCATGAAGCTTCAGATCAAGTTACTACCGAACCTCGTAGATCTTCTAGAGTAAGATCCGCACCAGAGTGGTATGGTAATCCTGTTCTGGAAGTCATGTTACTAGACCATGATGAACCTACAAACTATGAGGAAGCAATGATGACCCAGATTCCGCAAAATGGCTTGAGGCCATGAAACCTGAGATGGGATCCATGTATGATAACAAAGTGTGGACTTTGGTGGACTTGCCCGATGATCGGCAAGCCATAGAAAATAAATGGATCTTTAAGAAGACGACCGACACAAATGGTAATGTTACTGTTTAGAAAGCTTGACTTGTTGCAAAAGGTTTTCGACAAGTTCAAGGAGTTGACTACGATGAGACTTTATCACCCGTAGCGATGCTTAAGTCTATCTGAATCATGTTAGCAATTGCTACATTTTATGATTATGAAATTTGGCAAATGTATGTCAAAACTGCATTCCTGAATGGATTTCTAGAAGAAGAGTTGTATATGACGCAACCAGAAGGTTTTATCGATCCAAAAGGTGCTAAAAAAGTGTGCAAGCTCCAGTGATCCATTTATGGACTGGTGCAAGCCTCTCGGAGTTGGAATAAAGGCTTTGATAGTGTGATCAAAGCATATGGTTTTATACAGACTTTTGGAGAAGCCTGTATTTACAAGAAAGTGAGTGGGAGCTCTATAGCATGTCTAATATTATATGTGGATGACATATTGTTGATTGGAAATGATATAGAATTTCTGGATAGCATAAAGGGATACCTGAATAAGAGTTTTTCTATGAAAGACCTCGAAGAAGCTATTTACATATTGGGCATCAAGATCTATAGAGATAGATCAAGACGCTTAATAGGACTTTCACAACGCACATACCTTGATAAAGTTTTGAAGAAGTTCAAAATGGATCAGTCAAAGAAAGGGTTCTTGCCTGTGTTACAAGGTGTGAAGTTGAGTCAGACACAATGCCTGACCACTATAGATGATAGAGAGAAAATGAAAGTCATTCCCTATGCTTCAGCCATAGGTTCTATTATGTATGTAATGTTGTGTACCAGACTTGATGTATGCCTTCCTATAAGCATAGCAGGGAGGTACCAAAGTAATCTCGGAGTGGAACACTGGACGGCGGTTAAGAACATCCTGAAATACCTGAAAAGTGAAGGAAATATGCCATAGAGGCAATAATAAAGTTATTATTTATTTCCTTAATTCATGATAAATGTTTATTAGTCATGCTAGAATTGTATTAACCAGAAACTTAGTACATGTGTGAATACATAGACAAAACACATAGTCCCTAGTATGCCTCTACTTGACTAGCTCGTTAATCAAAGATGGTTATGTTTCCTAACCATAGACATGTGTTGTCATTTGATGAACAGGATCACATCATTAGAAGAATTATGTGATGGACATGACCCATCCGTTAGCTTAGCATTATGTCGGTTTCATTGCTACTGCTTTCTTCATGACTTATACAAGTTCCTCAGACTATGAGATTATGCATCTCCCGAATATCGGAGGAACACTTTGTGTGCTACCAAACATCAAAACTTAAATGGGTGATTATAAAGGTGCTCTACAGGTGTCTCCGAAGGTGTTTGTTTGGTTCGCATAGATCGGGATTAGGATTTGTCACTCCATGTTTCGGAGAGGTATCTATGGGCCCTCTCGGTAATACTCATCACTATAAGCCTTGCAA
Source organism: Triticum aestivum (assembly GCF_018294505.1). Classification (NCBI taxonomy): domain Eukaryota; kingdom Viridiplantae; phylum Streptophyta; class Magnoliopsida; order Poales; family Poaceae; genus Triticum; species Triticum aestivum. Next base: position 356,106,359 of record NC_057807.1, read on the forward strand.
GCATTGTGACTAATGAGTTTGTTGCGGGATGAAGTGTTATGGAACGAGTAAAGAGACTTGCCAGTAACGAGATTGAACTAGGTATGATGATACCGATGATCGAATCTCGGGCAAGTAACATACCGAAGACAAAGGGAACAACGTATGTTGTTATGCGGTTTTGACCAATAAAGATCTTCGTATAATATATAGGAACCAATATGAGCATCCAGGTTCCGCTATTGGTTATTGACCAGAGATGTGTCTCGGTCATGTCTACATAGTTCTCGAAGACATAGGGTCCGCACGCTTAACGTTTGATGACAATTGGTATTATGAGTTTATACGATATGATGTACCGAAGGTTGTTCAGAGTCCCGGATATGATCACGGACATGACGAGGAGTCTCGAAATGGTCGAGACATAAATATTTATATATTGGACGGCTATATTCGGACACAGGAAGTGTTCCGGATAAGTTTCGGATTAAACCGGAGTACCGGGGGTTACCGGACCCCCCCCCCTCAGAAGCTATTGGGCCTCATGGGCCTTAGTGGAGAAGAGAGAGGGCCGGCCAGGAGGTGGCACGCACCCCCCTTGCCCTAGTCCGAATTGGACAAGGGGAGGGGGCGGCGCCCCCTGTCGATGTCAAAACCAGCGGATCTCGGGTAGGGGGTCCCGAACTGTGCGTCTAAGGCTAATGGTAACAGGAGGCGGGGGAAACGATGTTTACCCAGGTTCGGGCCCTCTCGATGGAGGTAATACCCTACTTCCTGCTTGATTGATCTTGATGATATGAGTATTACAAGAGTTGATCTACCACGAGATCATAGAGGTTAAACCCTAGAAGCTAGCCTATGATTATGATTGTTGTTGTCCTACGGACTAAACCCTCGAGTTTATATAGACACCGGAGGGGGCTAGGGTTACACAGAGTCAGTTACATAGAAGGAGATCTACATATCCGAATTGCCAAGCTTGCCTTCCTTGCAAAGGAGAGTCCCATTCGGACATGGGACGAAGTCTTCAATCTTGTATCTTCATAGTCCAACAGTCCGGCCAAAGTATATAGTCCGGCCATCCGAGGACCCCCTAATCCAGGACTCCCTCAGTAGCCCCTAAACCAGGCTTCAATGACGATGAGTCTGGCGTGCAGATTGTCTTCGGCATTGCAAGGTGGGTTCCTTCTTCGAATACTCCATAGAAGATTTTGAACACAAGGTTCGTGCCCGGCTCTGCAAAACAAATTCCACATACCACCGTACAGAGCACAATATTCCACAAATCTATTCTGCTGACAACTCTTCATAGCGTGACATCACATCGCGGCCCGGTCATTATTCGAACCGTTTTCCCCAACCTGCCACCGCACATATCACGAGGCGGTTTTATTGGCACGTCTTGTCGAAGCAGAGATCGTGTCCCCTTATCACGGGATTCTCATCAATACGGGTGTGGGTAACCCAACCGCGCCATCAATCGTGGTGCTTGGGGAATAAGCGAATTTACCGGGCAAGTGGGGAGGCGCAAGATCTCTGCTGCCTTTATAAGGGGATAAGAATTCCCTTTTCCCCCACGCCTTCTTCTTTCTCCGCTCATCCATTCTTCCTTGCTCGAGCCCTAGCACCCAAGCATTCGTCTTCTCCGCCCAAAAAGGTTTCCCAAAAATGTCCGAATCCGGAGCAGGAGGCAAGTGGATGGCCTCTACCGTCCAGAGAAGGATATCAAAAAGCTTCGGGGGGCGGGTATTTGGCCAAGAGAATCGGCCACCGTCTTCTGACAGCGGGACAAATCGTCCCTACTCCAGAACCCCACGAGAGGGTGGAATTCCTCCCTCATTTTGTCCGCAGGCTACGGTTTCCCCTCCACCCATTCGTTCGCGGCATCATGTATTATTACGGGATTGATTTTCATGATCTATCCCCCAATTCCTTCCTCAACATCTCGACAATCATCGTCGTGTGCGAGGCCTTTCTCCGCATCCCGCCACACTTCGGCTTATGGCTGAAGGTTTTTAATGTGAAGCCCAAGGTAGTGAGCGGCGAGCACGCCGAGTGCAGAGGCGCCATGGTGAGCAAGATACCCAACGTTACATGGCCAACAGGTACTTTCAATGATTCTGCCAAGGAGTGGCAGCAGTAGTGGTTTTACATCACTGAGCCACGCGGCAAGGAATGGGTCGCTGCTCCGGTATTCAGATCCGGAGCCCCCCTGCGACTTACGTCTTGGCCCAAGAAGGGCCTGAACTGGGCCTCGTCCAACGAACTATCGGTGCTCCAGACGCGCTTCCAGGATATGGAAGACAAGAACATCAAGCTCGTCAATGTGGTCCAGGTGATGTTAGTTCACCGGATTCTACCTTGTCAACACCGGGCTTGCAATTTATGGGAGTTCGATCCGGCCAAGCACCAGACCCTGCTAGAGCTCTTTGGCTCCTCGCACATGGACATCTGGAAGGTGCTTTTTAAGTCCGGCAAGTCATGGCCGGACTCCGCGGAGGACCGTGGGTACCAACTGTCCCGCCCTGCAAGTTCGGTAAGTCACTGTATGTTGACAATTCATATGTTTTATTCGCATATCCTTAGGAAAATGCTTAATGTGTTTCCCACAACTCTCCTAGGGCTGGGCAAAGAAGGCGAGATCTACTGTCCGGCCCCGCTGCCAGAAGAACCGGCCGGCCCACTTCTGACGAAGATGCTGGTCCCGGCGCCTTACAAGGCGCCGAAGAAGAAGGCCGAGAAGGAGGCCAAGAAGACCAGGGGCGGCCTCCATCGCCGTGGTGCTTCGGACACAAAATCCGAAGACTCCAATGCACGTTCTTCCTCCAAAGAGGATGAGGAGGAGGAGGAAGACGAATTCCTAGCAGGGGGAAGAAAGAAAAGGACGGCCTCCACATCCTTGGAGGCCGAGTCGCCTAAGAGGGGAAAAACTCCTCTTCCAGAGGAGTCCACCGCCGCCGCCGATAGCAGCCCGGAGTGGGATCCCAGGGACCAGCCCCTGGTGAACTCGTGAGTATAAAACCCGAACACGCTTATGCGTCCAGACTTGTCATGGCATAATATTTTAATCTGAGCCATACTTTTTATAGTCTGGCGAGGTCCCGCGCCGAACAATCCTCGTTGGAGGATTTACTGGGTTTGGATGCTATGGAGATCGGGACACCCCCGAAGGCCCCTTCCCCCAAACGGGTGAATGACACCGAGGTTTCACCCAGGAGGACCCAGGCCAAGGAGGGGGGAGAGAATCGTAAAGGCGGCGCCAGAAGGTCAAACTTCTGGGGCCGGACACATGGGAGAGAAGACTCTCGTGGACATCGACGGTGGGGGTCATCTTGAATCCGACCCCCAGCCGGACACGATTCTGGAGATCAATAAGACTCCAGAATCAGGCAGGCGGCCTCCGTCGGCTGGAGGGGGTGTGTCTGTTCCGCCGGCAACCTCTGTCGAACTAGAGGTGTCGGATACTTTATTGGCGGCGCTGAAAAGTGCCTCCATCGTTGATGAACACCGTGCCCTTATGGGTGTAGTGATTGAGAAGATTCATTCCGTTGAGAGCGGACTGAATGAATCTTGTATCGGCCTTATAAGAGGCTTTGAGGTATGTTTTATGAGGTTTGGAAGAGTGTCATAGTATAGATAGCATCCCCTGATACACTGTTCGGTGAAAGAAAGAACCGGACAGAGGATCAAATTTATGTTCGCAGGACTCACTTAATAACATCTATTTCTCTTAATAAGCAGGCGTCTGTAATGACTGCCGCCTCTCATGCTGCAGAAGTATCTGAACTAAGGCATAGTCTAGAGCGGGCCAAAGGAGAACTTGGCCGAATGAAGAAGCACTTGGAGGATAATCAAGGTATGCAGAAAACATTGTTCATTTAGCACAAATGAATAATTTTGCATGATGAAAATATTTTTATGATGTGCTCTAGGGGTGACGGCCGAAATTGAGGCTCTTAAGAAGGTTGTGGCCGAAGCCGAGAAGAAGGCAGCCGCTGAGGAGGCTCTTCGTGAAAAGCACGAGGCCCGAGTTCTTGAAGCTGAGCGAGAGCCTCAAGAGGTCGTCATGAAATGCGAGATCTTGGAGCAGAGTTTATCAGGAAAAGAGTCCGAACTCTCCCAAGCTCGTCAAGCCGCAAGTGATGCCCGGGGGGAAGCCCAAGGTGCCCTGAAGGAAATCCAGGAGGCGAGGAAAATTGCGGCTGGTAAGGCTTTTTCTATACAAAGCGGGTAGTTGAAAGGAGAAGATCAAGTTGATAATTTGAATTCTGATTTCTCCAGGGGTATTTGTGGAGCTGTCACGCAGCATATCTGATGCCGCCCATTTCTACCGAGCCGAAGAAAGGAACATTGCGGATAAGCTCTTCTGGATGCAGTATCTGGCACCGAATTATCCGGTGCCTTTTGCCGATCAACTGAAGTAGTTGATCGAACTGCATAAGGCGGCCGAGCTAGCCATGAAGGATTTAATTATCCGGCTATGGCCCACCGAGCCGATTCCAAGCAGTTACTTCGGGCTCGTGAAGCGGCTATGAGTGCCTGCCCTCGACTCGAAGTCATCAAGCGATCGGTCTGTATGGAGGGTGCGCGAATGGCCTTCGCCCCTGCAAATGTGCACTGGGGGAAGATGGATGTGCAAAAGCTGATGACCGAGGGACCGCCGAAGGGGAAGGAGCACCGCAAGCCTGAACTATATTATGAAGGTGTCTTGAAAGGAGCCCGCCTTGCAGCGGAGCAATGCACCAAGGACATTATATTTCCATGAATACAGTCATGTTGTCCTTTGTAATGTTGAACAAGGTCATTTCTATTATTTATTGCTTGTCATTTGAAAGTTTTTCCTCCTGTGCGGCCGTTTTATATATTAATCCTGAGAGTTCGTCAGTCGTCGGCTTCTGCCCCCACGTAGTAAGCACGGGGGTGTTCGGGATAAACCTGAGCACTCTTTATCCCGGTTTTGGGTCCTTGAAGGAGGTGTTCAGCACAGCGAACCAGGCAATCGGACTATAGGGCTTTATCACTCTCACTTAGCCAACGGAGTTTAAAAGGAAGGTAGGCACAGCCCCTGGTGTTCGGAAGACCGCACGAGGGGCTCTATAAGTACCTGATCGGAAGAAAAGATAATCCATCGCACGCTGCATTGGTTATGGCATTATGTGGAAGAAATCCTTAAAGATTTTACAACCTCTCGAACACCTGACTAGCTCTCGCTGTATCATGACAGTCAGTTTTCTGTTTTCTCTACTAAGGTGCTCGTCCGAAAGAACCGGGACACAATCGCAGTAGTTCTCCCTGTGCTACCTTAGCTGATATAGCGGAACGTAAGGTACCAAAACATAGGAGCCGGGCAAACCCAACTATTGACCCAAGACGTGATTTGGAGCTGATGCATATAATGCTATATGTTCGGGGTGCCGAACTGCCGTGAAGGTGTTCGGACTTTATTGTCGTATTATGGGTATAATGAAGCCCCTGGCATATTAAGGCATATCATGATGTGCAGCTGCCTTTTGAAAAAAGAGTTTCAATAAGGAATAACAGCAGACGAGCATCATATAAATCCACATGTTGTATTTGAATAATACATCGATGCGTACGAGTACAGGTAATGTGATAAAAAGAAATATGACTGAGGAACCTGCTGAGACCAGGCGGGAGGAAGTTGTATGCAGATCCGGAGTGTAGTCGGATGATCATCGAGGGGAACATCTAGAGATTCCCTCATGCATTCGAACTATTTCCATGCCATCCGTCCTGGCCTACGCAAAGGTGAACCTACAAAGAAAATGTAAGAAATGGTTTTGTGCCACAGAGCGGTTAAGCCGCATTATGTGGCATGTCTTAACTTTTGCCGGAGTGTTTTAATTGAGCTCTGGACGAGCCGGGCTATCCTGCCGTGCAGTAGTTCGGACTCCTTTGGCGGTGTCCGGGAGCTTGGCCGTCGACTTGTTAAAACGGTGGTAGACTCTTCGGCAATGAGGGGAAGTTCGGCCCTGCCATTAACCGTGATGACACCGCACGGACCGGGCATCTTGAGTCTACGGTAGGCATAATGTGGCACCGCGTTGAATCGAGCGAACGCGGTTCGTCCGAGCAGTGCCTGATAATAACTGCGAAAGGGGACAATGTCGAAGACTAACTCTTCGGGACGGTAATTGGTTGGTGATCCGAAGACTACCGCCAGAGTGATGGATCCTGTACAATTGGCCTCCACACCTGGTATGACACCTTTAAAGGTGGTTTTAGTGGGCTTGATCATCGAATGATCGATACCCATCTTGCACACTGTGTCCTGATACAACAGATTTAGACTGCTGCCTCCGTCCATAAGGACTCGTGTGAGGTGGAATCCATCAATTATTGGGTCAAGGACGAGTGCGGCTGGATTGTCCTAATTGGTATTGGCCGAACGATCCTTACGATCAAAGGTGATCGGCCATAGGTTGTATTGTAGGGTGACTAGCTCCGTTAAGTCGACATCCCTAAGAGTGCACGTTCGTACCAGCTTGGGAATGTGGGTGGTGTTTATCATCTTCACCGTTTTGATTTGCGGGGGAAAATTTCTTTTGCCCTCCTATATTTGGTGATCGGGGCTCCTCGTCGTCATCATTGCTTTGAGACCCCTTCCCCTTATTTTCGGCACCTGACCTGCCGGCTTGTCTGAAGACCCAGCATTCTCTATTGGTATGATTGGCTGGTGTTCGGGAGCCATGAATTTGGCATGGATGGTCGAGTATGCGGTCCAAACTGGACGGGCCCGAATTGTTGTTGTTGAATGGCTTTTTCCGCTGACCGGACTTGGAGCCACTGAATCCGGCATTGACTGTCGTGTCTTCTGCGCTATCACTGTTTTTGCGACGCTTGTGTTTGTTGCGTCGTGGTTTGTCGTTGCTATCTCTGGCTTTTGATGTGCCAGGATTGCTAGTTGTGTTGTTGCTACGAGCCAACCAGCTATCCTCGCCCGCACAAAAGCGGGTCATGAGTGTCGTGAGGGCTGCCATGGATTTTGGCTTTCTTGACCGAGATGTCGGGCAAGCCACTCGTCATGGATGTTATGCTTAAAGGACGCTAGGGCTTCGGCATCTGGACAGTCGACAATTTGGTTCTTTTTAGTTAGGAACCGAGTCCAAAATTTCCTGGCTGACTCTCCAATCTGTTGGGTTATGTGACTTAGATCATCAGCATCCGATGGTCACACATAAGTGCCCTGGAAGTTGTCCAGGAATGCGTCTGCCAGGTTCTCCCAACTCCCGATGGAGTTTGCCGGCAAGCTATTCAGCCAATGCCGAGTCGGTCCCATGAGTTTTAGTGGGAGGTACTTGATGGCGTATAGATCATCTCTGCGGGCCATGTGAATGTGGAGGAAGAAATCTTCTATCCATACTGCGGGGTCTGTAGTACCATCATATGATTCAATGTTCACGGGTTTAAACCCTTCTGGGAATTCATGATCCATTACTTCATCAGTGAAGCATTGGGGGTGTGCGGCGCCTCTGTGTTGGGCTACATTGTACTCGGTCTGGCTGGATTTTTTGGTATATCCGGCGTGACGGTCATCGTCACATGTTGGGGCGCGCCCCCGTGATCCGTAGATCGATCTTGACTGTCCTGCTTTGTTTTCCAATACCTCCCGCAGGTCCTTCGTGTAGCCCTGGGCCTTAGTGATATTGTTTGATTGGCGACAGGGTGCGGGCTGAAGTCCAGGCTGATACGCCGCTTTGTCCCGACCACGAGGTGGCCGGTCAGCCGCATCGTGCGCTGGTAGTGTGGGCTTTAGTGCCTCCTCCTCGAGTTGAGGTAGCAACTTGCGCTTTGGGTAACTTTTGGTTGGGCGCTCGAGTATGTATTCCTCGGCTGCCAGGACCTCGGTCCATCTATTAGTTAGCAGATCTTGATCAGCTTGAAGCTGCTGCTGCTTCTTCTTCAGGCTTTTTGCAGTGGCTATAAGCCGGCGCTTGAAGCACTCCTGCTCGACAGGGTCCTCAGGCATGATGAATTCTTCGTCGCCAAGGCTCACTTCGTCTTCGGAGAGAGGCATGTAATTACCATCCTCTGATTCTCCATCTGTTGCCTGTTCCTTAGAGCTAGCTTGCCCATCTTCTTGCTCGGCCTGCTTGAAGCCTGGCTGGGCAGGATTGTTTTCGTCTTCGGCACCATCCGGATTGCTATCATCTCTTGTGCCGGTATAACTATTTTTGCTATGGCGGGGCTTAGAGATGCGTCTATGATGCCGGTGCCTAGATTGCTTCTCCAAGGGATTATCCTCCGTAGCCTTGTCGCCATTACTTTCTTTGGGGGTGTCCACCATATATATATATCATATCATAAGGTGGTTGTCCAGCGCCCTGTGGGCGGTGGTTCCTGTTCTTCTCCTGCATCGTCGTCCATACCGTCGATGTCTTTGGAGTCGAAGTCAAGCACGTCGGTTAAGTCATCGACAGTGGCTATTACGTGGGTGGTGGGTGGGGAATGAATTTCTTCATCGTCCGCTTCCCACTCCAGCCGGACATAGTTCGGCCAAGAGCCTCCTAACAAGGAGAGAGACCTCAATGAATTTAGCACGTCGCCCAAGGGCGAGTGCTGAAAGATATCCGCGGAGGTGAACTCCATGATCGGTGCCCAATCAAATTCGATAGGCACGGATGCACGCGGTTCAGAGCCTGTAGCCGGAGATGAGTCTGAGGGTTCGATTACACCAGCCTCATAGGAGGTGGGGTCAGTGTTTGGCTCTATCACCGCTGAGGGCGCGGCCTCCTTGGCAGGGTCCATCCACCCGTCCTCGGATGGCACGATCTGCTCCGGATTGATTCCCGGGGCCGCCGCAGGCGCGATCTCCCGAACATTGCCCGATGGCAGATCTAAGTCATGCTCGTCATGACTGTTTGGCACACCTGACATGGGCTCGAATCCATCGAAGATCAAGTCTCTGCGGATGTCGGCAGTATAGTTCAAGCTTCCGAACCTGACCTGATGGCCAGGGGCGTAACTATCGATCTGCTCCAGATGGCCAAGCGAGTTGGCCCGCAGTACGAAGCCGACGAATACGAAGGTTTGTCCGGAGAGGAAAACCTCACCCTAGACCGCGTCGTTGAAGATGATTGAAGGAGCCATCAAGCCTTATCGTGACGACACAGTGGAACTCTCAATGAAAGCACCAATGTCGGTGTCAAAACTGACGGATCTCGGGTAGGGAGTCCAGAACTGTGCGTCTAAGGCTAATGGTAACAAGAGGCGGGGGACACGATGTTTACCCAGGTTCGGGCCCTCTTGATGGAGGTAATACCCTACTTCCTTCTTGATTGATCTTGATGATATCAGTATTACAAGAGTTGATCTACCACGAGATCGTAGAGGCTAAACCCTAGAAGCTAGCCTATGATTATGATTGTTGTTGTCCTACGAACTAAACCCTCCAGTTTATATAGACACCGGAGGGGGCTAGGGTTACACAGAGTTGGTTACAGAGAAGGAGATCTACATATCCGAATTTCCAAGCTTGCCTTCCACGCAAAGGAGAGTCCCATCCGGACACGGGACGAAGTCTTCAATCTTGTATCTTCATACTCCAACAGTCCGGCCAAAGTATATAGTCCAGCCATCCAAGGACCCCCTAATCCAGGACTCCCTCACCCCCCTCTCCTTCTTTCTCTCCACCTCCTCCTTCCCCCTTCTCCTTATTGGAATAGGAAAGGGGGGAGAAACCTACTTGGATTAGGATTGCCCCCCCTTGGTGCGCCTCCTTCCCTAGCCGGCCTCCTCCTCCCTCCCTCCTTTATATATGGGGGCATGGGGGCACCCTAGAAGACACAAGTTGATTGTTTAGTTGTGTGTGGTTCCCCCCTCCACAGATTTCCACCTCAGTCATATCGTCGTTGTGCTTAGGCGAAGCCCTGCGCCGGTAACTTCATCATCACCGTCACCACGCCGTCGTGCTGATGAAACTCTCCCTTGACCTCAGCTGGATCTAGAGTTCGTGGGACATCACCGAGATGAACGTGTGCAGATTGCAAAGGTGTCATACCTTCAGTGCTAGGATCGGTCGGATCGTGAAGACGAATGACTACATCAACCGCGTTGTCATAACGCTTCGGCTTTCGGTCTACGAGGGTACGTAGACAACACTCTCCCCTCTCGTTGCTATGCATCACCTAGAGATAGATCTTGCGTGGTCGTAGGAATTGTTTTGAAATTACTGCATTCCCCAACAGTGGCATCCGAGCCAGGTCTATGCGTAGATGTTATATGCACGAGTAGAAAACAAAGAGTTGTGGGTGATAATAGTCAGACTGCTTACCAGCATGTTATACTTTGATTTGGCGGTATTGTTGGATGAAGCGGCTCAAACCGACATTACTTGTACACTAACGCGAGACTGGTTCTACCGACGTGCTTCGCACATAGGTGGCTGGTGAGTGTCTGTTTCTCCAACTTTAGTTGAATCGAGTGTGGCTACGTCCGGTCCTTGTTGAAGGTTAAAACAGCACACTTGATGAAAAATCGTTGTGGTTTTGATACGTCCGGTTCTTGCTAGAAGCCCGTAGCAGCCATGTAAAACTTGCAACAACAAAGTAGAGGACGTCTAACTTGTTTTTGCAGGGCTTGCTATGATGTGATATGGTCAAGGCATGATGTGATATAATTTGTTGTATGAGATGATCATGTTTGTAAAAAAAGTTATCGGCAACTGGCAGGAGCCATATGGTTGTCGCTTTATTGTATGCAATGCAATCGCCATGTAATTGTTTTACTTTATCACTAAACGGTAGCGATATTCATAGTAACAATAGTTGGCGAGATGACAACGATGCTACGATGGAGATCAAGGTGTCGTGCCGGTGACGATGGAGATCATGACGATGCTTAGGTGATGGAGATCATGAGCACAACATGATGATGACCATATCATGTCACATATTTTGATTGCATGTGATGTTTATCCTTTATGCATCTTATTTTGCTTAGAACGTCGGTAGCATTATAAGATGATCCCTTACTAAATTTCAAGGTATAAGTGTTCTCCCTGAGTATGCACCATTGCTACAGTTCGTCGTGCCAAGACACCACGTGATGATCGGGTGTGATAAACTCTACGTTCACATACAACTAGTGCAAGCCAGTTTTGCACACGCAGAATACTCGGGTTAAACTTGACGAGCCTAGCATATGCAGATATGGCCTCGGAACACTGAGACCGAAAGGTCGAGCTTGAATCATATAGTAGATATGATCAACATAGTGATGTTCACCATTGAATACTACTCCATCTCACGTGATGATCAGACATGGTTTAGTTGATTTGGATCACGTGATCACTTAGATGATTAGAGGGATGTCTATCTAAGTGGGAGTTCTTAAGTAATATGATTAATTTAACTTTAATTTATCATGAACTTAGTACCTGATAGTATTTTGCATGTCTATGTTGTTGTAGATCAATGGCCCGTGCCACCGTTCCTTTGAATTTTAATGCGCTCCTAGAGAAAGCTAAGTTGAAAGATGATGGCACCAACTACACGGACTGGGTCCATAACTTGACGATTATCCTCATTGCTGCATAGAAGAATTATGTCATGGAAGCACCGTTAGGTTTACCACCCGCGCCCGCAACTGCAGACATTGTGAGTGTCTGGCAGACGCATGTTGATGACTCCTCGATAGTTCAGTGTGCCATGCTTTACGGCTTAGAATCAGGACTTCAAAGATGTTTTGACCGTCACTGAGCATATTAGATGTTCGAAGAATTGAAGTTAATATTTCAAGCAAATGCCCGAGTTGAGAGATATGAAGTCTCCAACAAGTTCTACAACTGCAAAATGGAGGAGAATAGTTATGTCAGTGAACACATACTCAGAATGTCTGGGTACCACCACCACTTGACTCAACTGGGAGTTAATCTTCCTGATGATAGTGTCATTGACAGAGTTCTTCAATCACTACCACCAAGCTATAAAGGCTTCGTGATGAACTATAATATGCAAGGGATGAACAAGACTATTCTCGAGCTCTTCGCAATGCTAAAGGCTGCGGAGGTGGAAATCAAAAAGGAGCATCAAGTGTTGATGGTCAATAAGACCACTAGTTTCAAGAAAAAGGGCAAAGGGAAGAAGGGGAACTTCAAGAAGAACGGCAAAAAGGTTGCTGCTCAAGAGAAGAAACCCAACTCTGTACCTAAGCCTAAAACTGAGTGCTTCTACTGCAAAGGGACTGGTCACTAGAAGCGGAACTGCCCCAAGTATTTGGCGGATAAGAAGGATGGCAAAGTGAAAGGTATATTTGATATACATGTTATTGATGTGTACTTAACTAATGCTCGCAGTAGCGCCTGGGTATTTGATACTGGTTCTGTTGCTCATATTTGTAACTTGAAACATGGGCTATGGATTAAGCGAAGATTGGCTAAGGACGAGGTGACGATGCGCGTGGGAAATGGTTCTAAAGTCGATGTGATCGCGATCGGCACGATACCTCTACATCTACCATCGGGATTAGTTTTAGACCTGAATAATTGTTATTTGGTGCCAGCGTTGAGCATGAACATTATATCTGGATCTTGTTTGATGCGAGACGGTTATTCATTTAAATCATAGAATAATGGTTGTTCTATTTATATGAGTAATATCTTTGATGGTCATGCACCCCTGCTGAGTGGTCTATTTTTATTGAATCTCGATAGTAGTGATACACATATTCATAGTGTTGAAGCCAAAAGATTTAAGTTTAATAATGATAATGCAACTTATTTGTGGCAGTGCCATTTGGGTCATATCGGTGTAAAGTGCATGAACAAACTCCATGCTGATGGACTTTTGGAATCACTTGATTATGAATCACTTGGTGCTTGTGAACCGTGCCTCATGGGCAAGATAACTAAAACTCCGTTCTCTGGAACAACAGAATGAGCTACTGACTTGTTGGAAATAATACATACCAATGTATGTGGTCCAATGAGTATTGAGGCTCTTGGTGGGTATCGTTATTTTCTTACCTTCATAGATGATTTGAGCATATATGGTTATATCTACTTAATGAAGCATAAGTCTGAAACATTTGAAAAGTTCAAAGAATTTCAGAGTGAAGTGGAAAATCATCGTAACAAGAAAATTAAGTTTCTATGATCTGATCGTGGAGGAGAATATTTGAGTTACGACTTTTGTCTTCATTTGAAACAACATGGGATAGTTTCACAACTAACGCCACCTGGAACACTACAGCGAAATGGTGTGTCCGAACGTCGTAACCGTACTTTATTGGATATGGTGTGATCTATGATGTCTCTTACTGATTTATCGCTATCGTTTTGGGGTTATACTTTAGAGATGGCTGCATTCACTTTAAATAGGGCACCATCAAAATCCGTAGACAACGCCTTATGGACTATGGTTTGGCAAGAAACCAAAGTTGTCGTTTCTTAAAGTTTGGGGCTGCGATGCTTATGTGAAAAAGCCTCAACCTGATAAGCTCGAACCCAAATCAGAGAAGTGCGTCTTCATAGGATATCCAAAGAAAACTGTTGGGTACACCTTCTATCACAGATCCGAAGGCAAAATATTTGTTGCTAAGAATGGATCCTTTCGAGAGAAGGAGTTTCTCTCGAAAGAAGTGAGTGGGAGGAAAGTAGAACTTGATGAGGTAATTGTACCTTCTCCCTTATTGGTAAGTAGTTCATCACAGAAATTAGTTCCAGTGATTCCTACACCAATTAGTGAGGAAGTTAGTGATGATGATCATGCAACTTCAGATAAAGTTACTACCAAACCTCGTAGGTCTTCCAGAGTAAGATCCGTACCAGAGTGGTACGGTAATCCTTTTCTGGAAGTCATGTTACTATAACATGATGAACCTACGAACTACGAGGAACCAATGATGAGCCCAGATTCCACAAAATGGCTTGAAGCCATGAAATTTGAGATGGGATCCATGTATAAGAACAAAGTGTGGACTTTGGTGGACTTGCCCGATGATCGGCGAGCCATAGAAAATAAATGGATCTTTAAGAAGAAGACCGACGCAGAGGGTAATGTTACTGTTTACAAAGCTCGACTTGTTGCAAAAGGTTTTCGATAAGTTCAAGGAGTTGACTATGATGAGACTTTCTCTCCCGTAGCGATGCTTAAGTCTGTCCGAATCATGTTAGCAATTGTTGCATTTTATGATTATGAAATTTGGCAAATGGATGTCAAAATAGCGTTCCTGAATGGATTTCTGGAATAAGAGTTGTATATGATGCAACCGTAAGGTTTTGTCGATCCAAAGGTTGCTACCAAAGTGTGCAAGCTCCAGCGATCCATTTATGGACTGGTGCAAGCCTCTCGGAGTTGGAATAAACAATTTGATAGTGTGATCAAAGCATATGGTTTTATACAGACTTTTGGAGAATCCTGTATTTACAAGAAAGTGAGTGGGAGCTCTGTAGCATTTCTGATATTATATGTGGATGACATATTGTTGATTGGAAATGATATAGAATTTCTGGATAGCATAAAAGTATACCTGAATAAGAGTTTTTCTATGAAAGACCTCGGAGAAGCTGCTTACATATTGGGCATCAAGATCTATAGAGATAGATCAAGACGCTTAATTGGACTTTCACAAAGCACATACCTTGATAAAGTTTTGAAAAAATTTAAAATGGATCAGTCAAAGAAAGGGTTCTTGCCTGTATTACAAGGTGTGAAGTTGAGTCAGACTCGATTTCCGACCAATGCAGAAGATAGAGAGAAAATTAAAGGCATTCCCTATGCTTCAGCGTAGGTTCTATCATGTATGCAATGTTGTGTACCAAACCTGATGTGTGCCTTGCTATAAGCATAGCAGGGAGGTACAAAAGTAATCCTGGAGTGGAGCACTGGACAGCGGTCAAGAACATCCTGAAATACTTGAAAAGGACTAAGGATATGTTTCTTCTTTATGGAGGTAAAAAATAGCTCGTCGTAAACGGTTATGTCGATGCAAGCTTTGAAATTGATCCGGATGACTCTAACTCGCAAACCGGATATGTATTTTTATTGAATGGAGGAGCTGTCAGTTGGTGCAGTTCCAAGCAAAGCGTCGTGGCGGGATCTACGGGTGAAGCAGAGTACATTGCTACTTCGGAAGCGGCAAATGAAGGAGTTTGGATGAAGGAGTTCATATCCGATCTAGTTGTTATACCTAGTGCATCGGGTCCAATGAAAATCTTTTGTGACAATACTGGTGCAATTGCCTTGGCAAAGGAATCCAGATTTCACAAGAGAACCAAGCACATCAAGATACACTTCAATTGCATCCGTCATCAAGTGTCGGAGGGGGGCCTAGAGATTTGCAAGATACACACGGATCTGAATGTTGCAGACCCATTGACTAAGCCTCTTCCACGAGCAAAACATGATCAGCACCAAAGCTCCATGGGTGTTAGAATCATTACTATGTAATCTAGATTATTGACTCTAGTGCAAGTGGGAGACTGAAGGAAATATGCCCTAGAGGCAATAATAAAGTTATTATTTATTTCCTTAATTCATGATAAATGTTTATTATTCATGCTAGAATCGTATTAATCGGAAACTTAGTACATGTGTGAATACATAGACAAAACATATAGTCCCTAGTATGCCTCTACTTGACTAGCTCGTTAATCAAAGATGGTTATGTTTCCTAACCATAGACATGTGTTGTCATTTGATGAACGGGATCACATCATTAGAAGAATGATGTGATGGACATGACTCATCCGTTAGCTTAGCATTATGATCGTGTCGGTTTCATTGCTACTGCTTTCTTCATGACTTATACAAGTTCCTCGGAATATGAGATTATGCAACTCCCAAATACCAGAGGAACACTTTATGTGCTACCAAACGTCACAATGTAAATGGGTGATTATAAAGGTGCTCTACAAGTGTCTCCGAAGGTGTTTGTTGGGTTGGCATAAATCGAGATTAGGATTTGTCACTCCGTGTTTCGGAGAGGTATCTCTGGGCCCTCTTGGTAATACTCATCACTATAAGCCTTGCAAGCATTGTGACTAATGAGTTAGTTGCAGCATGAAGTGTTACGGAACGAGTAAAGAGACTTGCCGGTAACGAGATTGAACTAGGTATGATGATACCGGCGAACGAATCTCTGGCAAGTAACATACCAAAGACAAAGGGAACAACATATGTTGTATTGCGGATTTGACCGATAAAGATCTTCGTAGAATATGTAGGAACCAATATGAGCATCTAGGTTCCGCTATTGGTAATTGACCGAAGACGTGTCTCGGTCATGTCTACATAGTTCTCGAACCCGTAGGGTCCGCACGCTTAACGTTTGATGATGATTGGTATTATGAGTTTATGTGATATGATGTATCAAAGGTTGTTCAGAGTCCCGGATATGATCACGGACATGATGAGGAGTCTCGAAATTGTCGAGACATAAAGATTGATATATTGGACGGCTATATTCGGACACCGGAAGTGTTCCGGATAAGTTTCGGATAAAACCGGAGTACCAAGGGTTACCGGACCCCCCCCCCCCCGGGAAGCTATTGGGCCTCATGGGCCGTAGTGGAGAAGAGAGAGGGCCGGCCAGGAGGTGGCGCGTGCCCCCTTTCCCTAGTCCGAATTGGACAAAGGGGTGGGGGCGGCGCCCCCCTCTCCTTCCTTCTCTCCACCTTTTCCTTCCTCCTTCTCCTTGTCGAAATAGGAAAGGGGGCGAAACCTACTTGGAGTAGGATTGCCCCCCCTTGGCGCGCCTCCTCCCCTGGCCGGCCTCCTCCTCCCTCCCTTCTTTATATATGGGGGCAGGGGGCACCCTAGAAGACACAAGTTGATTGTTTAGCCGTGTGCGGTGCCCCCCTCCAGAGATTTCCACCTTGGTCATATCGTCGTAGTGCTTAGGCGAAGCCCTCTGCCGGTAAATTCAACCATCACCACGCCATCGTGCTGACGAAACTCTCCCTCGACCACAGCTGGATCTAGAGTTCGTGGGATGTCACCGAGCTGAACATGTGCAGATTGTGGAGGTGCCGTACCTTCGGTGCTAGGATCAGTCGGATCGAGAAGACGTACGACTACATCATCCGCGTTGTCATAACCCTTCCGATTTCGGTCTATGAGGGTACGTAGACAACACTCTCCCCTCTCGTTGCTATGCATCACCTAGAGATAGATCTTGTGTGATCGTAGATTTTTTTTAAATTACTGCATTCCCCAACAAAAAGGATTAAGGATATGTTTCTCGTTTATGGAGGTGAAAAATAGCTCGTCGTAAACGGTTACGTCGATGCAAGGTTTGACACTGATCCGGATGACTCTAAGTCACAAACCGGATACGTAATTTTATTGAATGGAGGAGCTGTCAGTTGGTGCAGTTCCAAGCAAAGCATCGTGGCGGGACCTACATGTGAAGCGGAGTACATTGCTGCTTTGGAAGCAGCAAATGAAGGAGTTCGTATCCGATCAAGGTGTCATACCTAGTGCATCAGGTCCAATGGAAATCTTTTATGACAGTACTGGTGCATTTGCTTTTGGCAAAGGAATCCAGATTTCACAAGACAACCAAGCACATCAGGAGACGCTTCAATTCCATCTGTCATCAAGTGTCGGAAGGGGACATAGAGATTTGCAAGATACACACGGATCTGAATGTTGCAGGCCCGTTGACTAAGCCTTTTCCACGAGCAAAACATGATCATCACTAAAGCTCCATGGGTGTTAGAATCATTACTATGTAATCTAGATTATTGACTCTAGTGCAAGTGGGAGACTGAAGGAAATATGCCCTAGAGGCAATAATAAAGTTATTATTTATTTCCTTATTTCATGATAAATGTTTATTATTCATGCTAGAATTGTATTAACCGGAAACTTAGTACATGTGTGAATACAGACAAAACATATTGTCCCTAGTATGTCTCTACTTGACTAGCTTGTTAATCAAAGATGGTTATGTTTTCTAACCATAGACATGTGTTGTCATTTGATGAACAGGATCACATCATTAGGAGAATGATTTGATGGACATGACCCATCCGTTAGCTTAGCATTAGGATCGTGTCAATTTCATTGCTATCGTTTTCTTCATGACTTTTACATGTTCCTCAGAGTATGAGATTATGAAACTCCTGAATACCTGATGAACACTTTGTGTTCTACCAAACATCACAACGTAAATGGGTGATTATAAAGGTGCTCTACAGGTGTCTCTGAAGGTATTTGTTGGGTTGTCATAGATCAAGATTAGGATTTGTCACTCCGTGTTTCGGAGAGGTATATCTGGGCCCTCTCGGTAATACTCATCACTATAAGCCTTGCAAGCATTGTGACTAATGAGTTAGTTGCGGGATGAAGTATTATGGAACGAGTAAATAGACTTGCCGGTAATGAAATTGAACTAGGTATGATGATACCGATGATCAGATCTCGGGCAAGTAACATACCGATGACAAAGGGAACAACGTATGTTGTTATGCGGTTTGACCGATAAAGATCTTCGTAGAATATGTAGGAACCAATATGAGCATCCAGGTTCCGCTATTGGTTATTGACCGGAGACGTGTCTTGGTCATGTCTACATAGTTCTCGAACCCGTAGGGTCCGCACGCTTAATGTTTGATGACGATTGGTATTATGAGTTTATGTGATTTGATGTACCGAAGATTGTTCGGGGTCCCGGATGAGATCACGGACATGACGAGGAGTCCCGAAATGATCAAGACATAAAGATTGATATATTGGACGACTATATTCGAACACCGGAAGTGTTCCTGAGAAGTTTCGGATAAAACAAAGTGTCGGAGGGTTACCGGACCCCCCCTCCCCGGGAAGTAATGGGCCTTAGTGGGCCTATAGGGGAGAGAGAGGGCCGCACCAGGAGGTGCCCCCCTTCCCCAAGAGGAGTCCGAATAGGACAAGGGGAAGGGGGCGCGACCCCTCTTTCCCTCTCCCTCTCCCTCTCCTTCCTTCTCCTCCTAGTTGGACTAGGAAAGGGGGGAACCTACTCCTACTTGGAGTAGGACTCCCCCCCTTGGGTGCGCCCCTTGTGGCCGGCTGGCCCCCTCCTCTCCTCCTTTATATACGGGGGAGGGGGGCACCCCGTAGACACACAAGTTGATCAAGTTGATCTTTTAGCCGTGCGCGGTGCCCCCCCCCCCCCTCACAGGTTTCCACCTCGGTCATATCGTCGTAGTGCTTAGGCGAAGCCTTGTGCCGGTAACTTCATCGTCACCGTCACCACGCCGTCGTGCTGACGGAACTCTCCCTCGGCCTTGGCTGGATCTAGAGTTCGAGGGACGTCACCGAGCTGAACGTGTGCAGATTGCGGAGGTGCCGTGAGTTCGGTACTTGATCGGTTGGATCGCGAAGACGTTCGACTACATCAATCGCGTTACTTAACGCTTCCGCTTTCGGTCTACGAGGGTACTTGCTACACAGACTCCTCCACTTCCCCATGCACTTTCTCCGTGCACACACCCCATATCCCTCGCCCCGAACCCCCTCCGCTTCCTGATTGGTTTACCCCACACCCCAACCCTAGACTCCTATGCTTACGGCCGCCACTCACCGCCTTGAAAATGGGGGGAAACTGGGGATGCGTTTGAGATGCCCTAACTTTGGTCCTTCGAAACGATGTTGAGGCACAAGGCCCGGCTATGCACAAATGCGACAGAAACTCAACAAAGTGAGCGGGGCAGCACCGCGAGGCGCGGCGACGACCATGGTGAAAGTGCGGATTGCATGCTACACCAGCCACACACCGGTGACGGAAAGGCTAGGCGACGCCAAATCTAACATCCCGCGCTGCGAGGCTATAGTGTGAGGAACGGGGACAAGCTAGGTACAGATGAGCTAGAATAGCGTAGGCGGTTCTACAAATACTTTTTGGTAAAAAAAACACCTCTAATAACTATTACAGGAGGTTTCAAATTTCCACCCATCCCCAGGACAAAAATAACCACATTTGTTAATTTATTACCTTGCCATAACTGCTTCTGAGGTCCGCTGATAATGCTTTTTGTCCTACTAGTGAATATACTTCTTAAACACTAAAAAGAATGTGGTTTTGCTACATTTTACGTGTCTGCATTATTTCCCGCGTCAGTAAATTTTCACTTTACACAAGCCCGAAGATGAAGACGATGTGAGGAGCGGCAACAACAAGCGTTAGCCACCCTGAGGCCAAGCAAGGACCTCATCGGAGCCAGGGACAACACTACGAGTGGTAGCGAGCTGCGGTGTCCCAGGTGGAGGCGAGGCAGAAACTTAACGGGAGGGTCATGGATATTGAAATCTAGTAGAGTCATGAATATCCGACTGGCTTTGATGGAATTTCTTTTCTAGTACCACGTACGACATACACAAGAGGGTAATTTACATTATGCGGAAAAACAACGCGCCGAAAGTGCCCGCAAAAAAAGAAGACAGAACGCTGAAAGTATCGAATCTACAAATATCCAGCCAACTCGTGTCTTCTGTTACGCTCTCAACTGTACAACCATGATGTTATACACCGCTACAGATACACCGCTATGGATACACCCAGCTAGCTTAGCTATACCTGACGCCTTTTCGTGCTTAGGACCAGTTGCAACCCTGTAAATGAGGAACTAATTCACATGGAATTACTCGCTTCTAGTCTGCTTTTTTTAATTTTCCTTTTTCCTTTTTGCGTGGAGCACTTCTGTCTTCTGTCCGCTACGATTGCTTCCAACGCCCAGTTAACCTCGGCGTACGCCATACCTAAGGCCAACTCTAACACACGATCCCAAATAATCCGGCCGCGTTTGTTTGAGGATAAACAGACACAAATCACGGCTCAATGCATGGGAGCAAACGGACAAACGTTAATTTTTTGTCCGCCGCCGACGCATTTTCGGTCCAAATTTGAGTCGCGTTTGTGTCAAAACGGACAGCCCGTGGATGGGCGGGACGCGCGTCCTTGTCCTCCCTTGGCCTGCCCGTCGAGTACACAATGCGTCCACTTTCCCCTCATTCCCTAAACCCCCCGCGCTCGCCTCTCCTCCCTCCTCCATGGCCGGTGCCCCGAAGAAACCTGCCGACCAGGCCGACACCACCACCCGTCCCGCAATGAAGAAGAGGAAGAAAGAACGGTCGGAGCTCACGCCGGCGGAGGTCGCGCGGCTCGACATTGAATCGACCAAGAGGAGGGCCCGACGGACCGTTGCGGCGTCGAAGAAAGCCGCTGCCGACTTCGCCGCCGAGGTTCATGTTCGTTGCATCTTGTTTGACCGAGACGGCATGAACTAGGGAAGACTCGGGCGTGGACTATGGTTGTTCTTTTTGGAGGCTGACAAGTGTTTCAGCTGCTAGCTTTGTTGTCGGCACGAAAACTTAGGGGTTATTCATTTTGATGGTTGGCAAGTGTGTCGACCGCTGACTTTGTTGTCGGCGTGAAAACTCGGGGGTTGATCATTCCGTAGGCTGACATATTATGACGGATGTTGGCGCTCTGGCCGGCATGAACAATGGCCACTGGCGCTCTGGCTGGCATGAACTATGGCCGCTGACATGAACTACGGTTGCAGTGTTTAATTTCATTTGCAAAAAATTCAATGTGACCGGACGAGACGCATCCACGCGTTGGGTGTACGACCAGTGCAATTAGAGAAATGGCTGGACGCAGCCCATTATCCTATCCAAATGAACAAATTCAAATAAAACGGACGTTCGTTTAGGATCATGCATTGGAGCTGGCCTAACATGAATGCCGTATTGGCTGTGTTTTGCCAGAGAACATACTCAGTACCCTTCCGCAGGGTCCGGCCGCCGGTAGCGATCTGGCCGGATGTCCTCGAGGCCTTGGTAGATCGATCAGATTCATGACGCCAAGACAGTGCAAATGGATCCATCGCGTCGTACCACGAGAAGCCTCGATTTATGACGGCCTACCATTCACCCGTCCACAGCGTCCAGCACATGCTCCACTACCATGCATGGCACATGCAGGCGGACCCATGGTTTCACCGGCGCGCACTCGATGGCGTGCAGCTCAGCTGGCGTGTGTGCACAATCATCACGGTTGCTCCAGGCCTCCAGCGTAGCAGGAGCATTAACGCTCGCGCCGGCAGGCTCGACACGTGTATGCGGCGCCCACATGATCCCCAGCTGCTGCTTAATTGGACGGCCGGGACTTATGGCACGGCCAGGGGAGCACAGTGAGTGGGTGCAGCGCGCGTCGCGGCGGTCACTTTTCCGCGCGTAACGTCACAGTTGAGTGAATGGCCACCCGCCAGGGTTTCTCGCTTGCTGCATTTACACGCTAGGTTACAAATGTTTTACGCTCACGAGAGATTTTGCCCCCCTTATCTCTAGCTCAGAGTATTAACTGAGCATTTAGCTTCCAGCCCCACGACATCAATTATGCTTTTGTCTGTGAACAAAAACAACATCTAGTTGCGAAAATCCATCTCTGCACCAACGCTGACAAAAAAATAAATCAAAATGAATACTAGAAAAAATCAAAAATTTCTAAACTTTTTTTGTGAGGTAGACAATTTGATGCATCGAATCCAGGAGTTTGAGGTCAAGGAGGCTTTAAAAAGGATGAAGGGAGGCAAGGCGATGGGCCCGGATTGTATCCCCATTGAGGTGTGGAAAGGTCTCAGCGACATAGCGATAGTATGGCTAACCAAGCTTTTCAACCTCATTTTTTGGGCAAACAAGATGCCAGAAGAATGGAGACGGAGTATATTAGTATCAATCTTCAAGAACAAGGGGGATGTTCAGAGTTGTACTAATTACCGTGGAATTAAGATGATGAGCCATACAATGAAGTTACGGAAGAGAGTCATTGAGCACCACTTAAGAAGAATGACAAGCGTGACCAAAAACAGTTTGGTTTCATGCCTGGGAGGTCGACCATGGAAGCCATTTTCTTGGTACGACAGCTTATGGAGAGATATAGGGAGCAAAAGAAGGACTTGCATATGGTGTTCATTGACTTGGAGAAGGCCTATGATAAGTTACCGCGGAATGTCATGTGGTGGGCCTTGGAGAAACGCAAAGTCCCAGCAAAGTACATTACCCTCATCAACGACATGTACGATAATGTTGTGACAAGTGTTCGAACAAGTGATGTCGACACCGATGACTTCCCGATTAAGATAGGACTGCATCAGGGGTCAGCTTTGAGCCCTTATCTTTTCGCATTGGTGATGGATGAGGTCACAAGGGATATACAAGGAGATATCCCATGGTGTATGCTCTTTGCGGATGATGTGGTGCTAGTTGACGATAGTCGAGCGGGGGTAAATAGGAAGTTAGAGTTATGGAGACAAACCTTGGAATCGAAAGGGTTTAGGCTTAGTAGGACTAAAACCGAGTACATGATGTGCGGTTTCAGTACTACTAGGTGTGAGGAGGAGGAGGTTAGCCTTGATGGTCAAGTGGTACCTCAGAAGGACACCTTTCGGTATTTGGGGTCAATGTTGCAGGAGGATGGGGGTATTGATGAAGATGTGAACCATCGAATCAAAGCCGGATGGATGAAGTGGCGCCAAGCTTCTGGCATTCTCTGTGACAAGAAAGTGCCACAAAAGCTAAAAGGCAAGTTCTACAGGACGGCAGTTCGACCCGCAATGTTGTATGGCGCTGAGTGTTGGCCGACTAAAAGGCGACATGTTCAATAGTTAGGTGTGGCGGAAATGTGTATGTTGAGATGGATGTGTGGCCACACGAGGAAGGATCGAGTCCGGAATGATGATATACGAGATAGAGTTGGGGTAGCTCCAATTGAAGAGAAGCTTGTCCAACATCGTCTGAGATGGTTTGGGCATATCCAGCGCAGGCCTCCAGAAGCTCCAATGCATAGCGGATGGCTAAAGCATGCGGAGAATGTCAAGAGAGGGCGGGGTAGACCGAATTTGACATGGGAGGAGTCCGTTAAGAGAGACCTGAAGGATTGGGGTATCACCGAAGAGCTAGCTATGGACAGGGGTGCATGGAAGCTTGCTATCCATGTGCCAGAGCCATGAGTTGGTTGCGAGATCTTATGGGTTTCACCTCTAGCCTACCCCAACTTGCTTGGGACTAAAGGCTTTGTTGTTGTTGTTGTTGTTGTTGTTGTAGACAATTTGATGCATGAGGCCCGCTTCAATTTTCAAATCATTTGGGCATTTGAGGAGCTCTCAGCAAAAAAGACAAATTGAGGGTCTGTAAAAGTGTTTACTGTTTACGTACTGTTCTGGTCCGATTTGTATTTTTTGCTGAGAGCTGCTGAAATGCCCAACTGACTTGAAAGCGGGCCTCACACATCAAATTGTCTACCGCACAAAAAAAAGGAATTTTTTGAATTTGTCTTGAATTACTTACGATTTTTTTTCTAACCAGGTGCAGATGAGTCTGGGCACCGAAACGCCCTACTCCATCTAGTTGATATTAGTATATTCAGTAACTTCTTTAAGAGGTCTTTCTCCATGTCATTTCCATTACAGAAACCAGCATTGTCTCTTACACGGAAGAACAAAATATATATATATATATATATATATATATATATATATATATATATCCTAAGGGTTATCACGAATAATGCCTGCATATTGCAGCATAAAGAGTTGACACACCCAAACATCACAGTCACATCCCAAGAATCTGGTAGGGTTTCCACCCCCCCCCCCCACCCACCCACCCCACTCTCTCTTGCAAGCAGTGGCGGAGCTTGAGATGAAATTATGGGGGGGCATGGGCTGAAGGGGGGCAAACATGATTACTTTAGGCTGATTTTAGTCAAAAAATAGACCAAATATTAAGGCCTATATGCATGTTTTCCTATGAGCTGGGGGGGCATGGCCCAGGTTGGCCCCCAAGTAGCTCCGCCACTGCTTGCAAGCACTGCCACCAGTGATTCTTTGGCCTTGGAGGTATAAACTATCCATGCTCTTGTGTTGTGCGTGGATGGAGGTTGTGCGGAGGTGTATGCCGGCAGTGGATCTAGCCGACGTTCGTCTATGGTGGATCCATATGGATTCAGTCGGCCCTCGTTTTAGTTGGTTTGTTTATTTGTAGGTACGGCCCTTCCGGACTATGCTTCTCATCATCGGCGATGGTTGTTGTCCCCTTGTGTTAGTCTTTTGGGGTCTTAGCATGACGACTTCTCAATTTCTGCTACAAGAAAATTTACTCGGCTTTGGTGAGGGAGAGTGATATGGACGCATGTTGTCCAGCTTGCTCATGTGCTTGTAGTCATTGCTAGGTGGTCCATGGACCTAGTTCTATATTTTTTACTCTTGTGGATCTTAATATTGTTGTCGCATATTGTTAAGAGATCGGAGGACTTTTTTGAAGAAAAAACTTTAAGGTTATGAATTTGGGTCAGCTAATATATCTTACATGTAGGTTTGACTAGTCATAATCGTGGCACCTACCATATCAAAGGAGCCCTTTGCTAAATGAACTCATGTGGAGTCTTTCCTTCAGATTTTGTAGCTTCTGAACATCAAGACTTAACAGTTTTATGGCAACTCTCTTAACTTCAAGAGTGTTCCAGGCATATAAACTACCATATGTGGTAGACTTGCATTCTTTTTTGGCGAATGCACAAAAAATAGTGTTTCTTTTTATTGATAGGTAGGAGAGTACAATGACAACACAAAGGAGAATTGGGGAGGAGCATCACACAAGTTGTGGGAACGAGCAGAACAAGGGATGCTCAACATTCGAATACATAACTAGCTAAACTTGCCTTGACAAAGCTCAAGCCACAAATGACGAAGTGACATAACATAGAGCACGAAGGTCGTGTCACAACCAAAACTGGACACCTCATAGCATGTCCATGATATTGAGCCGAACTAGATGAACGCACCATCCACCAAAAGCGCCATGGAAATGGCAAGTGGATAGCGGGAATGACCTGTACCCGAGGAAGACGTCGTCAGAGAGGTGCTAGCAATGGAGTACATTTCACCCCAAAGTCTCATTCCCACGACACTGACCACTACTAGAGCAACGCACCGTCCCAAACCTTGTCATTGAGGCCAGCAAGGCAACCAAGTACATCTTCTACTCCAGTTGACTCCATGTGCATCGAGGCAGCTTCTCCATGGAGGGGACGACATCATAACGCCATCGTTGTCTGGCCTGGCGAATCAGACTTAGGGTTTTCCCTTATGCACAACTATAGAGTGGAGTGGACCATGCCAAGACAACACCTCCAAGGAGTAGACGTCGTCCACAACATTGCCATTGTTTGCATCAGCAATGGCTGAGTAGGGATTTATCTCCAGTCAAATCCAAACAACCTTGAAGACTAACAATGCATTGCAGATCAGAGGGGGAGGCAAGTTGCCAGCTCAAGCCACAACCGTGGGGAGAAGAGCTGCATCCGGTGGCTGACGAGGAAAATGAGCACTAACCAGCGCTTATCATGGTTGATGCCTTTATGGTCCACCCAAATCGAAGAAGAGTATTGCTCCGTCTTGAGCTTGCGTTGGTTTTCCTTGAAGAGGAAAGGATGATGTAGCAATAGTAGAGTAAGTATTTCCCTCGGTTTTTGAGAACCAAGGTATCAATCCAGTAGGAGGCTCCTCAGAAGTCCCACGCACCTACACAAACAAACAAAGAACTCGCAAGCAACGCAATAAAGAGGTTGTCAATCCCTTCATGGCCACTTGCAAAAGTGAGATCTGATAGAGATAGTACGATAAGATAAATATATTTTTGGTATTTTATAATATAGATTGGAAAAGTAAAGATGCAAATAAAAGTAGATTGAAAACTTATATGATAAAAGATAGACCCGGGGGCCATCGGTTTCATTAGTGGCTTCTCTCAAGATATCATAAGTATTACGGTGGGTGAACAAATTATTGTCGAGCAATTGATAGAAAAGTGAATAATTATGAGATTATCTAGGAATGATCATGTATATAGGCATCACATCCGTGGCAAGTAGACCGACTCCTGCCTGCATCTACTACTATTACTCCACACATCGACCGTTATCCAGCATGCATCTAGAGTATTAAGTTCATAAAGAACAGAGTAACGCATTAAGAAGGATGACATGATGTAGAGGGATAAACTCATGCAATATGATATAAACCCCATCTTTTTATCCTTGATGGCAACAATACAATATGTGCCTTGCTGCCCCTGCTGTCACTAGGAAAGGACACCGCAAGATTGAACCCAAAGCTAAGCACTTCTCCCATTGCAAGAAAGATCAATCTAGTAGGCCAAACCAAACTGATAATTCGAAGAGACTTGCAAAGATAACTTAATCACACATAAAAGAATTCAGAGGAGATTCAAATATTTCTCATAGATAAACTTGATCATAAACCCACAATTCATCGGATCTTGACAAACACACCGCAAAAAGAGTTACATCGAATAGATCTCCAAGAAGATCAAGGAGAACATGGTATTGAGATCCAAAAAGAGAGAAGAAGCCATCAAGCTAATAACTATGGACCCGAAGGTCTGTGGTAAACTACTCACAACTCATCGGAGAGGCTATGGTGTTGATGTAGAAGCCCTCCGTGGTTGATTCCCCCTCTGGCGGGGTGCCGGCGAAGGCTCCAAGATGGGATCTCGCGGATACAGAAGGTTACGGTGGTGGAAATAGTTTTTCGTGGTCTGTTCTGATGTTCTCGGGGTACATGGGTATATATAGGAGGAAGAAGTAGGTCGGTGGACGCTAGAGGGGCCCACGAGATAGGGGGGCACGCCCAGTAGGGGGGGTGAACGAAATATGCCCTAGAGGCAATAATAAAGTTATTATTTATTTCCTTATTTCATGATAAATGTTTATTATTCATGCTAGAATTGTATTAACCGGAAACATAATACATGTGTGAATACATAGACAAACATAGTGTTACTAGTATGCCTCTACTTGACTAGCTCGTTGATCAAAGATGGTTGTGTTTCCTAGCCATAGACATGAGTTGTCATTTGATTAATAGGATCACATCATTAGGAGAATGATGTGATTGACATGACCCATTCCGTTAGCTTAGCACTTGATCGTTTAGTATGTTGCTATTGCTTTCTTCATGACTTATACATGTTCCTATGACTATGAGATTATGCAACTCCCATTTACCGGAGGAACACTTTGTATGCTACCAAACGTCACAACGTAACTGGGTGATTATAAAGGAGCTCTACTGGTGTCTCCGAAGGTACATGTTGAGTTGGCGTATTTTGAGATTAGGATTTGTCACTCCGATTGTCGGAGAGGTATCTCTGGGCCTTCTCGGTAATGCACATCACTATAAGCCTTGCAAGCAATATGACTAATGAGTTAGTTGCGGGATGATGCATTACATAACGAGTAAAGAGACTTGCCGGTAACGAGATTGAACTAGGTATTGAGATACCGACGATCGAATCTCGGGCAAGTAACATACCGATGACAAAAGGAACAATGTATGTTGTTATGCGGTTTGACCGATAAAGATCTTCATAGAATATGTAGGAGCCAATATGAGCATCCAGGTTCCGCTATTGGTTATTGACCGTAAACGTGTCTCGGTCATGTCTACATAGTTCTCGAACCCGTAGGGTCCGCACGCTTAAGGTTTCAATGACAGTTATATTATGAGTTTATGAGTTTTGGTGTATGAAGGAGTTCGGAGTCCCGTATGAGATCGGGGACATGACGAGGAGTCTCGAAATGGTTGAGACATAAAGATCGATATATTGGACGACTATATTCGGACATCGGAAAGGTTCCGAGTGATTCGGGTATTTCGGGGGTACCAGGGAGTTACGGGAATACGAGGAAGAAGCAATGGGCCTCATGGGGCAAGTGGTGGAAGAGAGGAGGCAGGGCGCGCGGCCCCCCTAGCCCAAACCGAATTGGACTAGGGGGTCGGGCCCCCTTTCCTCCTTTTCCTCCCCCTCGTTCCTTCTCCTTCTTTCCCTTTCCTTCCCCCTTCTCCTAGTCCAACAAGGAAGGGGGGAGTCCTACTCCTGGTGGGAGTAGGACTCCCCATGGCGCGCCCCTCTTGGGCCGGCCGCCTCCTCCCCTTGCTCCTTTACATACGGGGGCAGGGGGACACCCCATAGACACAATAATTGATCTCCAAGATCTCTTAGCCGTGTGCGGTGCCCCTCTCCACCATAGTCCTCGATAATATTGTAGCGGTGCTTAGGCGAAGCCCTGCGACGGTAGAACATCAAGATTATCACCACGCCGTCGTGCTGACGGAACTCTTCCTCGACACCCTGCTGGATCGGAGTCCGGGGATCGTCATCAAGCTGAACGTGTGCTAGAACTAAGAGGTGTCGTAGTTTCGGTGCTTGATCGGTCGAGCCGTGAAGACGTACGACTACATCAACCGCGTTGTTCTAACGCTTCCGCTTTCGGTCTACGAGGGTACGTGGACAACACTCTCCCCTCTCGTTGCTATGCACCACCATGATCTTGCGTGTGCGTAGGAAAGTTTTTGAAATTACTACGTTCCCCAACAGGGGACGCGCCCTCCACCCCTTGTGGCCGCCTCGGCTACTTCTTGACTTGCACTCCAAGTCCTCTGGGTCACGTTCGTTCCAAAAATCACGCTCCCGAAGGTTTCATTCCGTTTGGACTCCGTTTGATATTCTTTTTCTTCGAAATACTGAAATAGGCAAAAAAAACAGCAATACGGGCTGGGCCTCCGGTTAGTAGGTTAGTCTCAAAAATGATATAAAAGTGTAAAGTAAAGCCCATAAACATCCAAAACAGGTAATATAATAGCATGGAACAATAAAAAATTATAGATACGTTGGAGATGTATCAAGCATCCCCGAGCTTAATTCCTGCTCGTCCTCGAGTAGGTAAATGATAAAAACAAAAAAAATTATGTGGAATGCTACCTAGCATAATTCTCAATGTAATTTTCTTTATTGTCGCATGAATGTTCAGATCCAAATTATTCAAAATAAAAGATCATATTGACATAAGAGATAATAATACTTCAAGCATACTTAATCAAGCAATCATGCCTTCTCAAAATAACATGGCCAAAGAAAGTTATCCCTACAAAATCATATAGTCTGGCTGTTGCTCTATCTTCATCACACAAAGTATTTAATCATGCACAACCCCGATAATAAGCCAAGTAATTGTTTCATATTTTAGTAATCTCAAACTTTTTCAACTTTTACACAATACATGAGCGTGAGCCATGGACATAGCACTATATGTGGAATAGAATGGTGGTTGTGGAGAAGACAAAAAGGAGGAAGATAGTCTCACATTAACTAGGCGTATCAACGGGCTATGGAGATGCCCATTAATAGATATCAATGCGAGTGAGTATGGATTGCCATGCAACGGATGCACTAGAGCTATAAATGTATGAAAGCTCAACAAAAGAAACTAAGTGAGTGTGCATCCAACTTGCTTGCTCACGAAGACCTAGGGCATTTTGAGGAAGCCCATCATTGGAATATATAAGCCAAGTTCTATAATGAAAATTCCCACTAGTATATGAAAGTGACAACATAGGAGAGTCTCTATCATAAAGATCATGGTGCTACTTTGAAGCACAAGTGTGGTAAAAGGATAGTAGCATTGTCCCTTCTCTCTTTTCTCTCATTTTTTTATTTGGCCTTTCTCTCTTTTTTTTGGCCTTTCTCTTTTTTATTATTATTATTTTTATTATTTTTTTTAGTCTGAAGTCTCGTCCCGACTTGTGGGGGAATCATAGTCTCTATCATCCTTTCCTCACTGGGACATTGCTCTAATAATGAAGATCATGACACTTTTATTTACTTACAACTCAAGATTACAACTCAATACTTAGAACAAGATATGACTCTATATGAATGCCTCCGGCGGTGTACCGGGATATGCAATGAATCAAGAGTGACATGTATGAAAATTATGAAGGTGGCCTAGCCACAAATACGATGTCAACTACATGATCATGCAAAGAGCAATATGACAATAATGATGCGTGTCATATAAACGGAATGGTGGAAAGTTGCATGGCAATATATCTCGGAATGGCTATGAAAATGCCATAATAGGTAGGTATGATGGCTGTTTTGAGGAAGGTATATGGTGGGTGTATGGTACCGGCGAAAGTTGCACGGCACAAGAGAGGCTAGCGATGGTGGAAGGGTGAGAGTGCGTATAATCCATGGACTCAACATTAGTCATAAAGAACTCATGTACAAATCTACAAGTCATTGAAAACAAAGTACTACGTGCACGCTCCTAGGAGGATAGATTGGTAGGAAAAGACCATCGATCGTCCCCGACCGCCACTCATAAGGAAGACAATCAATAAATAAAATTATGCTCCAACTTCATCACAAAGCGGTTCACCATACGTGCATGCTACGGGAATCACGAACTTCAACACAAGTATTCTTTAAATTCATAATCACCCAACTAGCATGACTCTAATATTACCATCCTCATATCTCAAAACAATTATCAAGTCTCAAATTGATCATAGCATCCAATTCACTTTCTATGATAGTTTTTATTATACCCAACTTGGATGCTCATCATTCTACGACTAATTTTATAACCATAGCAAATACCATCCTGTTCTAAGAGACTCTCAAAATAATATAAGTGAAGCATGAGATATCAACAATTTCTTCAAAATTAATCCACCGCCGTGCTCTAAAAGATATAAGTGAAGCACTAGAGCAAAAACTATCAAGCTCAAAAAATATAAGTGAAGCACATAGCGTATTCTAATAAATTATAATCAAGTGGGCTTCTCCCAAAAGGTGTGTACAGCAAGGATGATGGTGGTAAACTAAAAATCAAAGACTAATATCATACAAGATGCTCCAAGCAAAACACATATCATGTGGCGAATAAAAATATAGCTCTAAGTAAAGTTACCGATAAACGAAGACAAAAGAGGGGATGCCTTCCGGGGGATTTCCCAAGCTTAGGCTTTTGGCTATTCTTGAATATCTTGGGGTGCCATGGGCATCCCCAAGCTTAGGCTCTTGCCACTCCTTCCATAGTCCATCAAATCTTTACCCAACACTTGAAAACTTCACAACACAAAACTCAACAGGAAATCTCATAAGCTCTGTTAGTGAAAGAAAGAAAAACCACCACATAAAGTACTGTAATGAACTCATTATTTATTTATATTAGTGTTAAACCTACTGTATTCCAAGTTCTCTATGGTTCATACGACTTAATACTAGCCATAGATGCATCAAAATAAGAAAACAACACACAAAAAACAGAATCTGTCAAAAACAGAACAGTCTGTAGCAATCTGTAACTCTCGAATACTTCTGGAACTTTAAAAATCCTACCAAAACTGGAAGTCCTAGGAAATTTGTATATTGATCTACAGCAAAAAGAATCAACACAAAATCACGTTTCTGTGAATTAACAAAATTATTTTCATGCGCGCAAAGTTTCTATTTTTCAGTAGAATCAAATTAACTATCACCATAGGTTATCCTATAGGTTCTACTTGGCACAAACACTAATTAAAACATAAAAACACATCTAAACAGAAGGTAGATGCAAAATTTATTACTAAACAGAAGCAAAAATAAAAAACATAAATAAAATTGGGTTACCTCCCAACTAGCGCTATCGTTTAACGCCCCTAGCTAGGCATAAAAGCGAGGATAGATCTAAGTAGTGCCATAATAATAAGATAGATCTTGAAAACTCATCTCATATTCTCTATGTTCAGCAGCAAGTTTTCGTTGAGGCAAGCAAAAGTAATCAAAAGGGCTAAATTTAATGGGACAAAAGTCCCCAAGATCAATCACAGGAGGAATGGGTTCCTCCTTTGGCCCTTCATATTGCACAACTAATTCATCATTATAAGCATTCTTTTGACAAAACTTCGTGAGCCTATACTCAAGAGAGTATCCTAGCTCATTGTTTCGAAGAGCAAAATCATTATTAAGTTCGGATATTCTATCAACTAGGACACTGGTAGGAACCTTTTTTCTAAGGTTTTCATTAAAAGCAACATAGTCCAAATATTGAAAATGCCTAATTTCCTCTTGATCAAAGAGGACCGCTTCTATGGGAGGACGACCGCCGTCCACCCTATAGTGCACAAAGATTTCTTTGGCCTCTCTTATTATAAATCTAAACTCATGATCCAAAAAGATAGTAGCGGCGCGCTTAACAGAAGAATGCTCAATGTTAGAAAATTCTAGGAAAATTCTTTGTATGCAAGGATGCATATGCATAAATTGTCTTTCAAGCTCAACTACAAGCATAGCGATAGAATCCGCAAGACTACTAGTTCTATGAAGAATAGAATCTTCCAATAATATTACCACTACCGATTCGAAAAATTTTAGTATGCAAGATAAGGGGTTCTTCAACAGGAGCATCAGAATTTTCCATGTTATCATTATTGTCCATATCGACGATAATCTCCCCAGTTTCAGACATAGAAGCAACCAAAAGCAAGGAGGAAAAAGAGGGAAAGCGGAAAAGAAAGGAGATTGGGAAAGAGAGGGCGAATAAAACGGCAAGGGTGAAGTGGGGGAGAGGAAAACGAGAGGCAAATGGCAAATAATGTAAATGCGAGGGAGATGAGTTTGTGATGGGTACTTGGTATGTCTTGACTTGAGCGAAGACCTCCCCGGCAACGGCGCCAGAAATCCTTCTTGCTACGTCTTGAGCTTGCATTGGTTTTCCTTGAAGAGAAAAGGATGATGCAGCAATAGTAGCGTAAGTATTTCCCTCAGTTTTTGAGAACCAAGGTATCAATCCAGTAGGAGGCTCCTCAGAAGTCCCACGCACCTACACAAACAAACAAAGAACTCGCAACCAACACGATAAAGGGGTTGTCAATCCCTTCATGGCCACTTGCAAAAGTGAGATCTGATAGAGATAGTATGATAAGATAAATATTTTTTTGGTATTTTATAATATAGATTGGAAAAGTAAAGATGCAAATAAAAGTAGATTGAAATCTTATATGATAAAAGATAGACCCGGGGGGCATAGGTTTCACTAGTGGCTTCTCTCAAGATAGCATAAGTATTACAGTGGGTGAACAAATTACTGTCGAGCAATTGATAGAAAAGCGAATAATTATGAGATTATCTAGGCATGATCATGTATATAGGCATCATGTCCCTGACAAGTAGACCGACTCCTGCCTGCATCTACTACTATTACTCCACACATCGACCGCTATCTAGCATGCATCTAGAGTATTAAGTTCATAAAGAACAGAGTAACGCATTAAGAAAGATGACATGATGTAGAGGGATAAACTCATGCAATATGATATAAACCCCATCTTTTTATCCTCGATGGCAACAATACAATACGTGCCTTGCTGCCCCTGCTGTCACTGGGAAAGGACACCGCAAGATTGAACCCAAAGCTAAGCACTTCTCACATTGCAAGAAAGATCAATCTAGTAGGCTAAACCAAACTGATAATTCGAAGAGACTTGCAAAGATAACTTAATCACACATAAAAGAATTCAGAGGAGATTCAAATATTTCTCATAGATAAACTTGATCATAAACCCACAATTCATCGGATCTCGACAAACACACCGCAAAAGGAGTTACATCGAATAGATCTCCAAGAAGATCAAGGAGAACATGGTATTGAGATCCAAAAAGACAGAAGAAGACATCTAGCTAATAACTATGGACCCGAAGGTTTGTGGTAAACTACTCACAACTCATCGGAGAGGCTATGGTGTTGATGTAGAAGCCCTCCATGGTTGATTCCCCCACCGGCGGAGCGCCGGAGAAGGCTCCAAGATGGGATATTGCCGATACAGAAGGTTACGGTGGTGGAAATAGTTTTTCGTGGTCTGTTCTGATGTTCTCGGGGTACGCGGGTATATATAGGTGGAAGAAGTAGGTCGGTGGATGCCAGAGGGGCCCACGAGATAGGGGGGCGCGCCCAGTAGGGGGGCACGCCATCCACCCTCGTGGTCTCCTTGGCTGCTTCTTCACTTGCACTCCAAGTCCTTTGGGTCACGTTCGTTCCAAAAATCACGCTCCCGAAGGTTTCATTCCGTTTGGACTCCATTTGATATTCTTTTTCTTTGAAATACTGAAATAGGCAAAAAAAACAACAATACGGGCTGGGCCTCCGGTCAGTAGGTTAGTCCCAAAAATGATATAAAAGTGTAAAGTAAACCCATAAACATCCAAAACGGGTAATATAATAGCATGGAACAATCAAAAATTATAGATACGTTGGATACGTATCAAGTATCACCAAGGTTGTCGCGCCAATGGACTCGCACTACACCAGGAGGCGCCATCTACAAGTGCATGCTGCCGTAGGAGTTTGGGTCTAAGGGAGAGAGAGAGAGAGAGTTGTTGGTGATGTGAAGGGGAGCACATGCGCTACTGCATAGAAGCCATCATCATGAGAGCTGCATGCGCCCCAGCCCGAGGGTCGGCCTACGCCCCCTGGCCGGATCCACCCCCTCCCCCAGCATCCTATGTGATCTCCTGACCAGCTTAGCACACCCAACATGAGGGAAGGCTAGGTCGAGCTATTGGGAGGCGGAGCCACTTTGCCCGTCGTCGATGTTCATCACTAATACGTCTTAAACGTATCTAAAACTTCTATGTGTTCCATGCCATTATTATTATCATTTCTTTGCTTTGAGCATAACTTTTATTAGACTAACCATTAATTGGGAGTCTAGTGCCAATTCATGTTTTCTGGTGTTTCTCTATCTCTGGGAAAAATAATATTTTAACCCCCCACCCCCCCGCCGAAAAAATCCATAAAAAATAGATTGCGGAGTTTTGCACCAGAAGATACCCAGGGGGTCTGGGCCACACACCTTGAGAGGCCCAAGGTTACTAGGCACCCGAAAGGCTACAACGCCTGGCCATGGCGCCTACAGCTTCAGGAAGCTTCTGGACCTCTCCTTATGCTACAAGCTTTTCCCGAAGATCAGTTTTTTCCGAAGTTACGAATCTCCAAAAAATTACAAAAAAGGGTGACAGGACTCAGATTTCAGCAAATAGAAACAGCTCCCCTTGAAAGTCTGATCCCATATGAGGTGAGGCATTCGTACTCCACATCCATGGCCACCAAACACTAGATTTCTCTTCTCCCACCTAAGGAGAAGGCTGAAAGAGTATGGTGCCCCTAGTTTTGGTAATGGTTGCCTTAAGTTATATTTGAAGGGTTTGTCCATAGGCAATGCTTGAAGACCATTCGTTGGCTTCAAGGTTGAAAGAAGGAGATCATGTGTTGACCAAGGTGTTATACAAGAAATTATCTAAAGATTGAGAGTTGAGCCTATTGCAAGCATGTCATGAAGATTATGTGAACATTCATGTTTACCTTCAAGACATCATCTTTATGAAGAGAGAAGAGAAGATACAATGTTGATCAAGACTAAGTACAAAGGGTGGATCCAAGTTGATCGACACACAAAGCGTAGAAGATGTACCAAGTGGGATCAAGTGATCCCATGGTATGGTAAGTATTATCCATTGCACTTTGTGTACTAACCCATGGTCTATGTGAGGGTTCTTTGTGGGGTTAGATATGTTTCCATGGGCGTGCATCAAAAGAAATATCTCATATGAACCATGGAGGATGACATCAAGTGGTGATCGTCATCAACATTGCACGGTGCAAGTTCAAGTGGAGCATCATGAAGAGATCACATGCTTGAAGCTTGTCGCCCATTGTGGTGACAATGGACATGTAAAGATGTGCCTAAGAGAGGCTCACCCATAGTGGAGTATGGGGGAGAAATTTACTAGTCTTCATCAAGCATGCGCAATCAACAAAGGTGGTCCATCTTGAGGATGCCAAGATCGTCATCATCTAGCTCAAGTGGATTATGCGCAAGGGAAAGGTATATCCTTGATAGGTTTTCTATCTTACCAGTCTCATGGTGTTTGTTGGGAGACCGGGTTATAGGACCGATAGCCGTAATATCAAGGGGAGCTCTCAAGTGAGTAGCTTGTTCGTACCGTTCATAGATAGCCCAAACCTTTGCATCCTTGGCATTATATTTCTTGGTGCTTGTTTGGCTTTTCTATTTATGAGTTTTGGAGCATGTGGTCATCTTCATGACAAGCTCAAGTTCATCGAAAACGTTTTTCGTATGCATCATCTTTTATGTTTTTGATGTTGGAGCTTTTGTTGGTTCTTCAATGATGAAGGTTTCACACCTCTATATCATTGGCATATTTCTCTTGCCACTTTTAAAGAACTCCTACGTGATTTGATAGCTCTTGTTGTTAGCTTTCTATCAAGCTTGAGTTCGTCAAAACCAGAGTTCATTTGAAGAAGTTTAGGTTGTTCCGGTTTTACCTGTTCCCACGGTCTTTTAGGGTCCGGTTGTACTGCTAGTGTGCGTAGTTGTACCGGTTGGCCAGTGCTTCCAGGGCAACTACCGCCCAAGGGGTGATTCCCTCGGGTCAGCAGTGCTCCAGGAGGTGGCCAAGTGTTTGTACCGTTATTCCCATGGCGGTTGTACTACCAGTAACTTGGCAACTTCAGGAACACTGCATGGCGGTTGTATCGGGCCAAGCACCTCGCCAACCATCGATCGGGTGATTTCCCGTATGGTGGCGGTAGTTGGTGGTTGTCACCTGGTTGTCCCGGCTACTCTCGAAGCAGCGGTACAACCGGTTGCCTGGGTGTGGTTGTATCGCTCCGGACTTAATGACCACTGATGCACGAGCCCGGTGGTTGTACCGGTCCTAGTACCAGCTCTTGTACCGCTCATCAGTGATTTTGTGTTGTACTTAAGCAGTACTAGGCGGCATCTGGCTGGTTGTTCCTTCTGAGGCTTACTCAGCGGTACAACCGGTGGTACCGGTAGTTGTACTGTCTCGTGCTCTATAGTAGGGAACCCCGCAAAAGGTGGTTTTACCAGTCCTTGGACCAGTTCTACCGTTCCTATGTATTTCCGCAACATAACGAGTAGATTTGTGGGGGCCTATAAAAGGGGGTCTTCTTCCCTATTGCCCCTAACGACTTTGAGCAAGTTTTTTCCCACCATTGTTCACCTCTTGGAGCTTTCTTCCACTTTAGTCTTCCAATGGTTCTTGCATCTTTTTAAAGGAAAAGAGAAAGGAGATTCAGATCTACGTTCTCTCCTCTAAGTGAGGGGAGCCTAGTGGATCTAGATCTTGGATTTCTTGTGTGTTCTCCTGGTTCTTCCTCTCATATTCATCCATACTTTTCGTTACTTCGGCAGCATCTGAGAGTGAGACACTTGAGCACTTCATGTGTACTTATCATTGCATTAGTTGCCTCGGTTTGAGTTCTTCACGATGATACGTGGAAGTGAAAGTTGAGAAGCATATTACTCTTGGGTGTTTGGGCATCCTAGAGCTTGTGCCTCTTGGGTGCTTGGGTGACCTAGACAATTGATGGTGTCGTGGAGCTCAATCATTATGGTGTAAAGCTGAGGGCAAGCTGAGGGGTCTCCAATTAAGTTGTGGAGATTGCCCCGAGCAATTTGTACGGGTTCGGTGACCGCCCCCTAGGGTTGCCAATTGTGCTGGTTTGGTAACCGCCCCCAAGGGTCGCCATTTGTACGGATTCTGTGACCGCGCTCAAGGGCCCTTGGTGGAATCACGACATCTTGCATTGTGCGAGGGCGTGAGGATATTACGGTGGCCCTAGTGGCATTTTGGGGAGCATTGTGCCTCCACACCGCTCCGAGCAGAGATTAGCATCTGAAAGGGTGTGAAATTCAGGATACATCTTATCTCTACATGCCTCAGTCATCTCTTACCCAAGCGCTTTACTTATGCACTTTACTTTGTGATAGCCATAGTGTTTCTTGTTATATATCTTGCTATCACTTAGTTGTTTATCTTTCTCAGCATAAGTTGCTGGTGCACATAGTTGAGCCTAGCTTATTTAGGTTTTGTGCTTGTCAAATTAAACACTAGTTTTATTCCGTATTTTTTCAAGCCTAAACTGTAATTATTTTAAAGCGCATATTCATCCCCCGCCCCTCTAGGCGACATACATGATATTTCAAAGGCCATGGAAGAAGGAGGGGATATCTCCTAGTCCCTTTCAGTGGTGCCGGAATACCGCCCGAGTAATATGATTTCAGATTGATCATATTTATCTTTTGTGTGTTTCTGTTCATGATCGTACCTACAAGTCGTATGCACCCGTCTTAGTTTTGAACCGGAGACCCTGAGGGTGATAGATGAGGGTATCAAAGGGAATGGTTAAAATTTGAGAATTACATGCAGTGCTTTTGGTTTCTCAGGAAATCAATATCTACGGAGGTCAACATACGTTGTAACACAACTTTTTTGTGCAACAAGAAACACTAGAAGCTTCAGGAATCGCCGAGAGGACTAGCCAGCCAGCCATAAGGGCAGGTGGTGTGGCCAGGGGTGGTCACTCCACCTAGGCTTGTGGCCCCCCGGTTATCGCCTTGACCTGATTCCACTGCCATAAAATCCTATATATACCGAAACCATTCGTCGTACCTCTAGAAGAATTTTAGCATTGACACAAACCTATGTTCCCAATAGATCCCATTTGGAGCCTTGTTTCGGAGTTCTACCGAAAGGGGAAGCCGTTGCTGGAAGCCTCTTCATTAACCTTGCTGCCTCCATGACGATGTGTGATTAGTTCCTCCGTGATGTACGGGTCCATAGTACTATTTAGATGGCTTTTCTCTTTCTCTCTCTCTTTCTTTGATCTTCGATACCATGTTATTTTCTAAGATAAATCTAATGTAATTCTTATGGTGTGTTTGTTGTGATCAAATGAGTTGTGGTTTTATGATCAGCTTTTTCATTGAATATATTTGAATCTTTTGAAGTTTTTTTGTCGTATAATTAAGCAACTTTGTATGCTTTTTGATCTATTTGTCTTCTCTGGCCAAGATAGATGGGTAGTTATTTAGAGCAAATGGTGCATAGTAGTGGGTTCAATCTTGTGTTGTTCTATACCCCAGTGATAGAATGGGACAAGACACGTATTTGTATTGTCGCTACTAAGGATAAAATGGCAGGGATTTATCTTATCGCTTATTGTGTTGCTCTGTTTCTAGTAACTTAATACCTTGAGATGCATGTTGGATAGTGGTTTCGGGGTGGAGTAATAGTAATAGATGCAGTTGGATCATGGTCTACCTATCACGGACGTAATGCATTTATGAGATTATGCCATGAATAATTATAGTTATAAATGTTGCTTTTCTGTTAATTGCCCAACAGTAATTTGTCTACCATGCCATTATCTGCTTTCGAGAGAGATGTCACTAGTGAACCTACTGGGTCCATTCTCCTACAATACTTGCTTCTACAAAATTGCATCTTTATTTGCCTTGACTATTTTACCGTTTCACTATACCATTATCTATCCATCTATTTGCTTTTAACCGTGTAACTAGCAAGACAAGTAGCTTGACAACCCCCTTGTCAAGTTGGGTGCATGTGTTTATTTTGTTTGTGTGCATGTGCTGCTTATCTTTTTAGCTTGTTGACTCCTGCTGGTTCGGTTATAACCTAGGTTCTTAACTGAGGAAAATAATTATACTTCTGTGCTACATCACCCTTCCTCTTTGGAGAAATCCAACAACTCCTACAGGAGTAGCGGGATACAAAATGTTAGCAAGCATAATAACTGATTTTTATTTTTTTATTTTATTTGGAAAATTGATACCAGCAACAGCATTCAAACTACAAGAGACATTTCTACTTTGCTTCACACTTGGCAGTGCTCGCGCAGCAGAACGCGCTACTACTTTGTGTCAAATCAGCAGCGTGCAACTCAAAATGCATGTTGTTATTGTTCTTCCGTACAAGTCGTGTTTATGTGCATCACATGCTGCTAGAGAGATACAAACTAGCGCCGTCCTAAGCACACGCTACTAGTGCGCATATACTAGCGGCGTCCAATGCACACACACTGCTAATGTGCATATACTAGCGGCGTTCAGCTCACGCGCTGCTAGTGAGAACTTATCGGCGGTGTCATACTAGAGGCGCGCGGACTGGACGCTGCTAGTGAACACATTGGCACACCGCCGATTAGGGGTTCCTGTAATAGAGAACTATCTTAATAAGAGGAAGTGGAGGACCAGTAACAACATAACCTTGGGGATGCCCCTGTCTCCGTGCAATTTTCCATACAGGTCTCAACCCCTAAGCTTGAGGATGCCATGCATGTCCGCTCTTCATCAAATTCGGTAAAACTTTCTTCGACCCTTTTGCATTTGTTCATGTGTTGTGTAAATTGTTGGAGAACCGTTTTCCTTTTCCTTTTTGAATAAATGAATAAATAAACTGACATCATATTGGTTATACGATGGTTTTTGGCACCTATTTACTCTATGAACTTCGCTTGAATCTTTTAGAGTAATGATGAAATTATTACTGAAAGTGGGTTTGAAGAGGTCAATTTTAGATATTATTGATCCTAGAGTGACACAGTTGATCATGTGGATTGCAAAATTCTTAAAAGTGGCTTTGAATAGGTAAAACTTTAGGTATTAGTGTTGATCACACTATATTGGAAAGTGATATAATTTATCAGTTTTGCTAGAACTCATCTAGATGAGATATAATTTGGTCTCATTCACTTTGAAAACAAGAACAGATACAACCCACGTCAGCACACACGCATCCTATAACATCACATCCAATGGCTATAAAAGGTGAATGAGACCAAATTATATCTCATCTAGATGAGTTCTAGGTACTCCCATAATTTGTTGTAAAACTTGGCGTACTGAAAGTGATTATGTGTGTTATTCTGTTTCCAGCTATTTGTTGCTTTTGTAAACAAATCATAAGATTTACTGCAGCATAATTTGGACTTTAAATTTTTACACAACATAACCATATATGTCTAGTATCTATGCTATTTCTTTGGAACTTTATTTAAATGGATAGTCTTTCTAATTGCATCTTTACATGATGGCTTCTTTTGACAGATTCATGTGCAACTTGTCTTATAACTATATGTTTGGATAGTTTTTGGTTTCTCTTTTATCAAGAGAACCAATAATGGTGTTTCTTACTGTAGCTATTTTTTTGACATGTTTCCATGCTTACAGCAAGTAGAGCTATTAGCGGTTATTTATGGACTAGCAATCTCACGGTTCCATTTAAGTTTTGTTTTGTATGAAAGTTTTTGAATTTAAGCGATCCTTAACTATCAAGGAAAGCCTATTTGATTGCAAATTCCAATGAACTAACTATTATGGTTGGGCATAGAAGATGACTAGATGAAATGTGTATATGTGATCACAGGGTAAAAATCATTACTCATGGGCCATCCAACGAGCATGTTTACTTAGGGCCTTTCTAGCCAAAAAACTATTTGTAATAAGCATGAATTCTGCTTGTGCATCCATACCTTGAGCCAATTCCATTCAAAAATGAAAAAAATTAAAAGAAATGCCAATAATTTTGGAATGGCAAATTTCTAAAATTTTCCATGTGAGTAGTTCTAAACAATAGTACGAAAGAGACGTGACAACTTTTCAAAAAAATGCTTTATATGGCATGGCAAATGCAGAAAATAATTCTATTGGTGACATGGCAAATGTATAGATTTTTTAAAAAAAAAGTACATGTGGCAACTATAAAAAATGGTGATAATTTTCCATGCGGTTGTAGATTTTCTTTTTTGTAAGTTTTGCCATGTGAGTAGTACACATTAGTGGCAATCACAAAAATGAAAAATAGTACATATATACTACACTTAATACTAATTGTGTAACAACTTGGTGCTATTTCAGACTATTTGTGAGATTTATGTTAGTATTTTGGCTAAATCGTCCAATGTATTGAAGTTTGGCACCCCGATATTTAGGTCCTAGGCACGCAAAATGTCACAGAAATTAACACTTATATCTATTTTATCTACACGCCCAACACCTATATGAAGGGATATCATCATGAATACACAAAGATTGCATGATGAATACACACACAAAAAATTAACTTGCCCTCTGCAATAAGCAGGACGGCAATGCTAGGGGATTCAAATTTAGCAATAATTTTTGTAAAATGTTCACATGGAAAAGTTAGGGATTTTCATTTGTAAAATAACATGTCAAATGTTAGGTAAAATGGGAAAAAATGTATCTGCAGAACAAAATAAAAACATGGCAAATTAGCTATGTAGATCATCGCAAATGTGGAGAAAAACTGCTTGTATCAAGGAAACTATACATAACATGGCAACATTACTACCTATATATCATGGCAAAATGTTGTTTGCATGACTATTTTTAGAAGGCATGGCATTGGCAAGAAGATCTATTTTGCCATGATCTACAAACCTTGGCATGCTTCTGTAAATTATTACAAGGCTACATTTGCCATAACCAACCCCCCCCCCCCCCCCCCCCCCCCCCCCCCTCCTTCATGTATGTGTGGATGTTTTCCTCTGGTCCAAAATTCTGAAAATGCTCAGCCATGCTAAAATCCCTAAAAATGAACCATTGCAGTGTGTCGTGCCAGGGACGCTGGGATTTCAGAATGAGTATAAGGTAGCTCCCTAAAAAAATTGGTGTAGACTCTGTCAATCTTAGAACGCGATACTTATGGGCTATAGTAGACACCGTGTAAATGTATACATGTGATTTTTGCACGCGTGTATCTTACGTTGTACTCTTTAGAAA
This sequence comes from Triticum aestivum, assembly GCF_018294505.1. Lineage (NCBI taxonomy): Eukaryota > Viridiplantae > Streptophyta > Magnoliopsida > Poales > Poaceae > Triticum > Triticum aestivum. Next base: position 356,149,845 of record NC_057807.1, read on the forward strand.
TACACTTTTTTTAGATGTAGAAATACATTTTTGATCACTACTAAAAGCTTTTTTTTTTCATGGTAGCCTTTGCACAAATGACTTATTAGAGGGATACATTCTTCATTGTATCGACTTGATATGACTTGTCGGTCAGTAAAAACTCCCTCTATAACAAGCTAAAAAAAAGAAAATCGTGGCCCTGAATTGAAAATCTTACCCCCATAAACCTCATACTCTAGTTACACTAAACCACGACCGAACAGCGCGCTGCATCTAGCTTCTCCATTATTACATGCCTACCAGAAGGCTGGAGCAAGCCCTGACAGCTTATATAAGAAGGCATACGCCGCCGCCGCTCCTTCTCAAATTAACGGACATGGAGGAGGCCACGCATTGTCGCTCTGCCACTTTGCTCAGGTCCTTCCTCTCCCTCGCATTTCTCGTATGGCTACCTCCAATGGCGGCCGCCACCCAGGAGATGAAGTCTATTTACGCCGGCTCGAGGGTCATACCGGTGCGGTTGGCCCGGCCGGCGTTCGGCCCGGAGAGCATCGTCTTTGACCACCGCGGCGGTGGTCCGTACACCGGCGTTTCCGACGGCCGCGTCCTTCGGTGGAGGGGCAACCGCCGCCACCGCGGCTGGACCGAGTTCGCCCACAACTACAAGCACAAGTGAGTGATCGATCAATGGACCATGCACAGCCTTGGCACAGCACGATCGTGAGCTAACCGAACACGCAGGACGATGGCGGAGTGCGCGGCGAAGAGGAAGCTGGTGGAGCCGGAGAGCGCGTGCGGGCGGCCGCTGGGCCTGCAGTTCCACCACGCGTCGGGCGACATGTACATCGCCGACGCGTACCTGGGGCTGATGAGGGTGGGGCGGTGCGGCGGGCTCGCGGAGGTGGTCGCCACGGAGGCCGACGGCTTGCCCTTCAACTTCCTCAACGGGGTCGACGTCGACCAGGAGACCGGCGACGTCTACTTCACGGACAGCAGCACCGTCTACCAACGGAGGTACGCACCGTACCCAAATTCATTACTACTACTACCCCAGTACTGCAGTAATAAAAGTATAAAACGAGCATGTGACCGGAATTGATATACAGTAGTACACTGTTGGTGATGAGCTGATGAAAACGTCGAGTAATTTGCACGCTGATTCGGAATGGGTAAAGTGAAACTGAATTTTATCTGCGAAAAGCCAGCAGGTATACCTTGTTCTTGTATGATGGCACGGACGATTCCACGGCTTAAAACACGTGGACAACCGCGGCTTAAGTTTAACTATAAAACCGTGGTCGATTCGCTTGGAATGAATGCTGATAAAGCTTGAAATTTTTCACTAGCAAAAGTTCTTACGCGCCAGCCGTGTACTCTGCCGGATTAGCACCCCTGACAAAGATGAATCATGACAATGCGTCTGTTCTCTAACTCTCGACACATACTTAGGCCCTGTTCGGCAAGACTCCACTCTTCCAGGGCAGAGTGGAGCGCCGGGTTAGCAGCTCCCCAAATTACAACTACATGCCGTTCCGCTCCGGAGCGGAGTTGCGGAGTGGAAGGATTTCAAACAGGCTCTCAGTGTAGCATTTAAGGTGTTTGACACTAGTTTTGTTGCACTGCATTACATATGTGGGTAGGCTAGCTATTGGGGCAAAAAAGAAAGACCAGTTGGAACCCCGCAAAAAAAAAAAACAGTTGGAACTTGGAAGAACAGATATAGTGGGCATTAATTCCTAGCTATCGGCAATTCAAGCTGGCGAGCATATCCAAATCCAAGATGTTTCCGATCTGGCGGAAGCAACACCACGCTCGGTAGCCACTATTAATACCACCACACCGCACGCAGAACATTCTTTTAGCAACACTTGTTGAAAGTGACTGGAAAAATACAGATTATCAAGCTGTGCCATACTGCAATGTCCCTTGAATTTGAGGGAGGTGATAGGGTTACTTAATACTCCCTCCGTCCTGAAATACTTGTCGGAGAAATGCATAAAAATGAATGTATCTAGAACTAAAATACGTCTAGATACATCCATTCCTCCGACAAGTATTTCCGAACGAAGGGAGTACTATCAAACAGCAACAACGTAAATACTCCTGCTACCGCTAGTACTACTAGTAGTACTCGTCAGTCTCGTCTGATCGAGATCACAGTAAATACTCCTGCTGCCGCTAGTGCTTCTCTACGGCTCTACGGCTGCTACCAAGCTGCTCAGCAGGGTTAAAGCCCTGTCGGAAGAGCCAGAAGATCGCCACAGTAGCCAGCCCTCACGTGGAGGAGCAGTAGATGAGCTTGATACGTAATGAATTCACGCGCATTCATAACCGGTCAGAAGTGGTGCATGCAGCTTCTGTTTTCCCTAATCATATGTTTGTGTTGTGCCTGCAGCGAGTACATGCTGGTGGTGCTGACCGGCGACGCGACGGGGCGGCTGATGAGGTACGACCCGCAGACGGGCAACGTCACCGTGCTCAGGTCCGGACTGGCCTTCCCCAACGGCGTGGCCGTCAGCGCCGACGGGACGCACCTCGTCGTGGCCGAGACGTCCTCGTGCAGGCTGCTCCGGCACTGGCTGCGCGGGCCGGCGGCGGGGGAGACCGAGGTGCTCGCCGACCTGCCGGGGTACCCGGACAACGTGCGCCCCGACGGAGGCGGCCGGGGCGGGTACTGGGTGGGCATGAACCGGGACAAGCAGTGGGCAGAGAGCGGGACCACGGCCAACTCCATGAGCGCCGTCAGGGTCGTCGTCGCCGGAGACGCCACGAACGGCACGGTGGTCGAGGCGCTGCACGGGTTCGGCGACGCCACGGTGAGCGAGGTGGTGGAGCGGAACGGGTCGCTGTGGATCGGCTCCGTCGACACGCCCTACGTCGGCCTGTTCAAGCTCGCATCTCTACCGCAATGCGGTGGGTAAGCATCGCGTCGCAATTCATGCGTCTGAGCGCGTGTGGCCGGGCTCCGTTCAACTCATGTAGTAGTACAATCGTGCGTCCTGTGCCCTAGTACCTGTTGCTACATGTTGTAACCCTAGCCAGAAGCAATAACTAATCTGATCATCGCTGTCGTCCGTCAAGCAAAATGTATAATAGCTCGGGGTACAAATGCAGATAATAATGCCATGCATCTGCGATAAAATCAAGGCTGCAAAATTTGGGGTGCGCCGCGGCACTCCTACAAGGAGATGTCATGAATTTATACGGTCGGTGCCTTTATTTCTAATCGAAGGATGTACACAGTACACCACTGTCGCCGCTGTAGAAACTTTTACTGCTCCAGTCAAAGTGGTCTGTGATTCTGGGTTTCTCATGGAGACCTGAACGCTTCGCCGGCGTACCGCACGTTGCCTAGCTCCTCTTCAATCCGCACAAGCTGCATCAAAGAAGAACATATTTATTAGTGAGTGGTAACATTACAACCGGAAGCACAATCAGTTGGATAATTGCTGTTCGTACAGTAAATACTTGACAGACAGGAATAAGCGTATTTACCTGGTTGTATTTGGCCAGTCTCTCGCTTCTGCACGGAGCTCCAGTTTTGATCTGAAACGTACCAATGAGATGTCACCGGATGAACACAGATAGAACTACTGCTGTGCCACGACTACAATTTCTGGTGGCCCTTACCTGCCCGCTCGCTAAACCAACAGCTAGATCCGCGATGAAATTGTCTTCTGTTTCACCACTCCTGTGGCTGACCATCACGCCCCAACCAGCAGCCTTTGAATCCAGAGCAGCTTGAATAGATTCCGTGACCGTACCGATCTGATTAACCTGGAAAGACAAACGAAATTGAATTAACCATGTTTCTCTTCAGCAGCACAAGATTTATCATGGCTTACTAGCGTTCAGTATTAGAAGGGAGCTAGGAACTTGGTGGTAGGCACTGCTTTGCATTATTGTTGGTTATTATAACAACAAAGAAACTACTGTACATGTGAACTATGTGGCAAATATCACTAAAAGATTGCCACAGCTATGTTCATCAAAAACTCCCTCCTTCCCAAAAATATAATATAATTTTGTACACTATGATAGTGTTCAAAATGATCTTATATTTTGGGACGGAGGGAGTACAAGGAATGAATACCATTAGTCCGTTGTAAATACGCACGCATGAAATAGACAGTAAAAGTTTACCTTAAGTAACAGAGCGTTGCAGGCCTTCTTGTCAATAGCCTCTACTATACGTTTTGGGTTTGTGACAAGCAAATCATCGCCGACAATTTGGATATCAACCGAGGATTGCAACGAAGCCCATGAGCTCCAATCATCTTGATCAAAAGGATCCTCAATTGATACAATAGGGAAATCCTTGACGAATTCTTTGTACAGATCACAGAGAGACTGGGCCGAAAGAACATGAGCTCCATTATTAGGCTGGTTCTTAAAGTTTAAATCATAGCTTCCATCCTTCATAAGGAATTCTGATGCTGCAACATCCATTCCAATTTTAATCTGCAACACGATATTTTTCTCAGTTTTATAAATTGAAAGAGGAAAGAGTGATCGAGAAGGTGCCAGTAAAATAAGAAAAATGGCAACCCACCTTTCCAGTGTAGCCTGCTTTCTCAATGGCATCCATAAGCAAAACAAGGCCCTCCCTGTTGTCTTGAACATTAGGAGCAAAACCACCTTCATCTCCAACATTGCATGCATCTTGACCGTATTTCGCCTTAATGATGCCCTTAAGAACATGGTAAACTGTAAAATGGACAAGTGAAGCAGACAACTCTCAGTGAGGATTAAAGATGGAACAGACAAAAAAAAGAGCAAAAGTCTAGAAGAAACAGCCCCCAAAGAAATGCTTGCTGGATAATAGTGATAATTTACAGGTCACAACCAAGATGAAATGCACTAAGAGGTAAAACGGTGTAGGTCAAGAAAATACAATAGATTACCTTCACTGCCCATACGAAGAGCCTCGGCAAATGAAGTTGCCCCCACGGGTAAAAGCATGAATTCCTGCATAGCCAGATTATTACCAGCATGGCTACCTCCGTTTATTACATTGAAAGCTGGGACAGGCATGACAAGCTCCTTGGTGCCTGAAAGCTCCTGAATATGTTTATACAGAGGAACTCCTTTTGCAGAAGCACCGGCCCTGCATACGCTTAAAGAGACTCCAAGAATAGCATTGGCACCCAACTGTGATTTGTTTTCAGTTCCATCAATGTCAAGCATGATCGCATCAACATCTTTCTGGTTCCTGACAAAATGACAAATGAAGTTTGCATTACAAATTAGATGCCAGGCACAGAGAACCGATGATAACAGTAAATTGACAGAACCTCAGCTATTTGGATGCAAGCTAGCAAAGGCAATAGCACAATTTATGTTAATTGGCATGCCTTTATACCCTAGTAAGGTTTGGTCACTTTGGAAGTAGTGGAATCGCATAGTTCCCTCCATGCGGTCATGCCCGATTCCAAGTAATCCATTTAATTTCATCCTTTGCAAATTTAGGGAATCAAGCCGGCCAGAAACTGTGGTTAGGTATATCCAAATATCTTTTAGTTTTCAGCATTAGAACTGGGTGTTACTTGTAATTTTGTAATATGCACTTAATGTGCCCAATGTAGTTCTTATGTCCCTTCCAATGAGGCATGCTCCACATATTGTACCATTATTATCACAAGAAAAATACCAAAGAAGACAAACTTGAGAACTACCATGCCATCCATTAGAAAAGTGCACTGAGATTGCTGAAGATATAAATTTACCAATCCATACTAATAAGGAAGGCAAATGCAAAAGTTTAGCTAACATGGGACATGGTAGGCAGTACAACTGTAACCATGCAGTGGCTACTACGACAAACAGAAAAAAGTAGATTCTTCTTGAGCAAGAGCTCAATTGATTTGATTTCCTTGCATATTGATCACCAATTCTTCATCATGCAGAGCCTACTACCACATCGCCACAAACAGAAAAGCAGTTAGAGCTTATTTGACCAAGTGCGCAAGTAATCTTGCATTTAACAACATCATGGATACACAAAAGATGCACCCTGTCCAGCAGTACTACTACTTACAATCTCCACTTCATATTTAGGAAAAAAAAGTGTTCCAGAGTGGAAACTTCAGTAATCACAGCTAGATCAGTACAAATCTACGAAGCCACTAAATTGATATGCTTAGCAAAGGTTAACTTCATTACAGATATCAACTAGCTTAAAGAGGGAGCTTCGCAGAAACTGATAGTCATGCTAAACAACTGGTTGCGAAGACATATCTAGTGTTCGGTATTATCTTGTTTTAGAAGTGTGGATCTTGACTCTTGGAGGTTTGAATTCTGTCTAGGGCACATCTAGAAAAGGAAAAGGAAAAATACAAAAGAAAATGCTTGCACGAATCTTAGCGTAAAATCAATGACATAGGACATAGATGTGCAATACTTTGAGCACATCTAGATGTGCTTTAGCAAAACTGTTTGAAATTTATATTTATATCTTTTTCATTTGCCCAGGAACTACGAAAGATGTCTAGTTTTGACAGTTTTATATCTGTACAGGATTTTATCATTTTAGGATAAGACGGTCGGTCAGTGGCAACAGCAGCAGGATTTGAACCAAATATCATAACTAGCATAGCAAGAATAGCAAGCTCATCAATAAACATGAACAACAGTCAGATGTTTAAAGTTCACAGAGTATGCATACAAAGCCCAGAAGCAACTGCCATAAGTTTTTTCATTACCTAAACACTAGTACTCCACAGTATTAAGCACTAATGAGCAACCCGATTCTCACTAAACGTGGGCAAACACCCGATCACATCAATCTCAGTACATTGTACTTCTACTTGAAAATCAATAGTTATCACCACGGCCAAAAGATCATGAATGTATAGCAAGTGCACAACACCACGTTTCCCCACCCAACTACCGTAGCCGCATTACTCAAACAAACAAATACTCCCCGTGTATATTGGTTGTAAATTGCAATAACGTCTTGCATTACGGGATGGAGGGAGTAAATAACTACCGGGGCCACGGGTGATTGGATCCAGCATTTTTCTGAGACTAGCTTGAGATTTCGTTTCTTAAGTCTTAACCAAGCTCTCACCTCACGTCGACGCCGACGAGCTTGGGCGCGATGACCTCGTTGATGTTGCGAACGGCGGTGAGCACGCCCTTCCCTCCGTAGACCGACTTGTCCCCGTCGCGGAGCTCGAGGGCCTCGTAGATCCCCGTGGAGGCCCCGCTGGGAACGGCGGAGCGGTGGAGGCTGCCGTCGCCGGCGACGAGGTCGACCTCGACGGTGGGGTTCCCCCGGCTGTCCACGATCTGCCGCGCGCGGATCGACCGCACGGCCTCCGCCCCGGCGGCCTTCGAAGAGGCAACCACCGACGCGCGGACGGAGACGACGGGGCGACCGCAGCCGCGGCGCGGGGTGGCGGCGGCCGCGGCGGGCAGGAGGGGCTTGGAGGGGAGGAGGAGATGGTGGGCCATCCTGAGAGGTTGGCGGGAGGGGAGGCGCCAAGGCCGGGTTTTATTATATCGCGGCGGCGGCGGCGGCGGCGTGGAGGAGGTCGTCGGGTTCGTTGGGCGGAGGCGGCGAGGTGGGACGTCGAGGGTGTTTTATTTCTCGGGAATAACAATTTTGAAGGAGGCGAGTTGGTGGAGGCGGCGAAGCGGAGGTAGCAGGCGGGGCCCAGGAGTCGGCGAGTGATCGGTTGCCTTGGCTCGTCTTTTGCGGTTTTGCCTCCTGGCCGAGCGCTTTGGCCTTTCGGGGTTGGTGCCGCGGTGGTGGCGGCCGGTGGGAGACCGGAAGGGCGATGCGACGCAAGCTCGTCGTGTCATGGGTGGAGCGCGTGACGTGAGTGCGTGCTGTGCCGGAGTTCGTCGGATGCCGGTGCGCCAGCGAGCGTAAGGACAACTTCACCGCACAACCGGAAACGGACGTCTGATTTGGCTGGATTTTGTCTCTTTAGGACGGCAATGAGTTCGCCCGTGTCCGGTCTTGTCTGTTGGATCGTGTGTGCATCCGCCGCGTGGCCGGACCACAAATCATGTCCGCGTGGATATGATTAAAAAAGACATAAAAACGTAAATGAAATGACTAAAAAAATAAATAAACGCAGTAAAAAACATAAAACATTAGTTCGGGGTCACGGCCACAAAATGACCCAGTTTAACAGTTCACTTAACAGCCCAATGACATAATTAACATAAAAACAAAATAAAAAACGCCGCCCGCGTGCTCCTGCCGCGCCTGTCGATGCCGTCGTCGTCGCCGTCTTCACTGGGCGCCGGTGTCGTCGTCGTCGCTGACGAGGTCGACTTAGGCCGGCGGCATCCAAAGGTGGGACGGCGGCGCGTGGTACACGAGGGACGGGCTGGAAGGCGGGAGGTGCCTGCACCACCTACTCCCGTGACGAGGCCTCCCGCTCCGATGACCGCGACGGCGTGGGGCACCAGTTCACGCCCCCCATGGCGTCGGCCATCTCCAGAGCCGTGCACGACCAGCTCCAGTGCTGGCCCACCAGATCCGCGTGGAACGCGGCCACCGGCCCGTCCTCCATCGGCTCCTCCTCCGCCACCATATCCAGCTCGGGGATGGCGAAGTCGCCGGCCGCAGAGAGGGCCATCGTCTCCTCGAGGCCCAGCCATTGGCGCTCATTGTGTGTGTTCATGAAATCCTCCATGACACGCTGCATGAGCCGGGCCTCCTCCTCCGCTGTCATGCGAGGAGGTGGAGGTGGTGACGGAGACAGGGAAGGCGACGGCGTGGGCGTGAGGCCGTGCACCCGCGTACGCCTGCGCACCTACCGACGTGGCCGTCGCGGCCCCGATACTGTGCCGACGAAGTAGGACGCGCGTCACGTGTCGTGCTCGTCCTGGAGCCAGGTGTCCCAGAGGCCGGAATCAGGGGCGTACATATCGTCGAAGTAGAGGTCGTCGGGAAGGAGGCGGAGATCGAGCGGCGCGCACGGCCGCTCGTCGGCACCGGCGGGATCGGGACCCGGTCGGCGGAGAGGTGCCAATTGTTGGGGAGGTGGACGTTGCTCCACAGGACCGGCGTCCTCGTCTCCCAGTAGCGCCGGCACACATCGGCGCAGAGGTACTGCCGGTCGCGCTCGTCGGCGGGCCTAGGGGCGATGGTGAAGGGGGCCAGCGCGGGGGCTCGACGGGAGGAGCGCGGCGGTGATTCGGGCTCCTCCTTCTTCACGGAGCCGCGGCGGCGTCCCGAGGAGGAGCCGGCCTCGCGGTCGTGCTTCCCCTTGCGGCCGTAGTTCCATAGCCCCATGGCTGCGGCCGGCCGGCGAGTTCAAGGACAGGGAGCGGCTAGGGTTTGGGAGTGTCGGCTTTCGAGGGGGCGGAGAGGGGCCAGAGTGAGAAGTGTGGACGACGACCGGTCCACGATTTCCCATTTAAGAAGGACGGCGACCGTTCGCTGGGCGGATGACAGGTGGGGCCACCCGCATGTGCGCATTGATGTTGGCGGGTGGGAGGTAGGTGGCCGCATGCCAAGCGGCCCCGACGCGGACGAGCGCGCGTCCGTTTGCTGTCCGTCGCGACCCAAACCCGGCGCAAGTTTGCGCTCGAAATGGGTCGGCCCGGACACAAAACGGACAAGATGGGTCCGGGCCATCGCGCGCTGGGCCGCCCGGTTTGTTCATTTTACCCCAAACGGACGTGGCCGGACAGAATGGGCCCGCGCGGTGGAGTTGGACTAAGAGCAACCCAACGCGATGGTCTTTTTTTATTTGGGTCAGTAGTGGACCCAACGTGTTGGGAAACGTAGCAGAAATTCAAAAAATTTTACGCATCACCAAGATCAATCTATGGAGATACTAGCAACGAGAGAGAGGGGAGTGCATCTTCATACCCTTGAAGATTGCGATGCGGAAGCGTTACAAGAACGCGATCGGTGGAGTCGTTCACGAAGCGATTCAGATCGCGGCCGAATCCGATCTAAGCACCGAAGAACGGTGCCTCCACGTCCAACGCACGTACAGCCCGGTGACGTCTCCCGTGCCTTGATCCAGCAAGGAGAGAGGGAGAGGATGGGGAAGACTCCGTCCAGCAGCAGCACAATGGCGTGGTGGTGATGAAGGAGCGTGGCACTCCAGCAGGGCTTCGCCAAGCACTGCGAGAGACGAGGAGGGAGAGGGGTAGGGCCGCGCCAGGGAGAGGAAAACTCATGTTCTTGGCAGCCCCAAAACCTCCACTATTTATAGGGGAAGGGGAGAGGGAGCCGGCCCCCTCCAGATCCCATCTAGAGGGGAGGGGCGGCGGCCAGGAGGGGGAGACTTGCCCCCCAAGCAAGGTGGAGGTGCCCCCCTCCCCTATTGTTTTCAACCCTAGGCGCCTTGGGCCCTTGGGGAGGGGCGCACCAGCCCACTAGGGGCTGATTCCCTCCCATATTCAGCCCATTAAGCCCCCCGGGGCAGGTGGCCCCACCCGGTGGACCTCCGTACACCTTTCGGTGGTCCCGGTACAATACCGATAACCCTCGAAACTATTCCGGTGACAGAAACTGGACTTTCCATATATAAATCTTTACCTCCGGACCATTCCGGAACTCCTCGTGACGTCCGGGATATCATTCGGGACTCCGAACAACATTCAGTAACCACATACAAACTTCCTTTATAACCCTAGCGTCATCGAACCTTAAGTGTGTAGACCCTACGAGTTCGGAAACCATGCAGACATGACCAAGACGTTCTCCGGTCAATAACCAACAGCGGGATCTGGATACCCATCTTGGCTCCCACATGTTCCACGATGATCTCATCGGATGAACCACGATGTCAAGGATTCAAGCAATCCCATATATAATTCCCTTTGTCAGCCGGTACGTTACTTGCCCGAGATTCGATCGTCGGTATCCCAATACCTCGTTCAATCTCGTTACCGACAAGTCACTTTACTCGTTCCGTAATGCATGATCCCGTGACTAACTACTTAGTCACATTGAGCTCACTATGATGATGCATTACCGAGTGGGCCCAGAGATACCTCTCCGTCATACGGAGTGACTCGATTCATGTCAACCCAACAAACACTTTCGGAGATACCTGTAATGCACCTTTATAGTCACCCAGTTACGTTGTGATGTTTGGTACACCCAAAGCACGCCTACGGTATCCGGGAGTTACACAATCTCATGGTCTAAGAAACTGATACTTGACATTAGAAAAGCTTTAGCAAACGAACTACACGATCTTGTGCTATGCTTAGGATTGGGTCTTGTCCATCACATCATTTTCCTAATGATGTGATCCCGTTATCAATGACATCCAATGTCCATGGTCAGAAAACCATAACCATCTATTGATCAACGAGCTAGTCAACTAGAGGCTCACTAGAGACATGTTGTGGTCTATGTATTCACACATGTATTACGTTTTCCAGTTGATACAATTTTACCATGAACAATAGACAATTATCATGAACAAGGAAATATAATAATAACCATTTTATTATTCCCTCTAGGGCATATTTCCAACACAACGCGCCGACCCACATTTGCTGGCGTGGCCGGCTGCCGCCCTTTTTCAATAAATATGCGTACATTTTGCATTATTTCACAAGCAAACATATAAAAAATAGCATAGTTCCACAACCAAATAAAGAATAGTTTAAAAACCAACTAAATTAAGCATAGTTTTACAAGCCAAATAAATAATAAATTGTCTCAAATACATGTGAAAAGAAGATGCATCTATTGGTTGCCAACATGAGCCATGCTCAACCAAATCATTTTGCACATGCATGTGAGTTTCTCAATCACGCATTTCATGATGAAATTGGATGAACTGTTCAAAAGTTGCCGCTTCTCCATGCTCAGGCACAACATTCTCACCCTAAAATTGAAACCTTTGATCGTAGATACGTTCCAAATGCTCGTCTTCTACGGTCATATTGTGCATGATCACACAAGCTGTCATGACCTCCCATAGTTTCTTGGTGCTCCAAGTCCTAGCAGAATACCGAACGATGCTCCATCGATATTGCAAAACACTAAAGGCATGCTCGACGTCCTTCCTAGCACTCTCTTGCTCTTGGGCAAATATTTTACTCTTCTCTCCGAGAGGGTTGGAGATTGTCTTGACAATAGTGGTTCACTAAGAATAGAGATCGTCATCTATGTAGTATCCTTTGTCGTAGTTGTGGCCGTTGATGGTAACATTCACCAGCGGGCTGTTGCCTTTGGCAAGCCTTGCAAAGGCCAGCGAGCGTTGAAGCACGTTGATATCATTGTGTGATTCGGCCATGGCGAAGAAAGAGTGCCAGATCCAAAGATCTTGTGAGGCCACGACCTCAAGTATGACAGCACAAACCCTGACATGGCCCTTATATTGCCCTTACCAAGCAGAAGGGTAGTTCTTCCACTCCCAGTGCATGCAGTCTATACTGCCAAGCATCCTTGGGAAGCCCTTGCTGGCATTCATCGCCAACAAGCGGGTTGTATCTTGAGGAGTTGGCTCTCTCAAGTACTCAGGACTGAATACAGCAATCACAGCCTTGCAGAACTTGTACATGGAGTCTAGGAATGTAGACTCGACGTACTCATCGATGAGATCACCGGGCACTCCGTATGCAAGCATCCGAATGGCTACAATGCATTAAGATGAGAAGCCAGTCTTTCCAAGGGCACCCTCTTTGCACTCGAAAAAGTTATCGTATCCGACCACCCCCTCTCTAATACGGTTGAAAATATGCCTACCCATACAGAAATGCCGCCGGAATTTCTGATGTTTGAACAGTGGATTGGTGGTGTCAAAGTAGTCCTTCCAAAGAAGGAAATGGTCGCTCTCTCGACTATGGTTCAACGTCGGAAGGTGCCCCGGGATCGAGCCACGGAACAACGGCTGCTGGCTATTAAGGTGGTGATGGACCAACACGGCAACCAAGATCTCCTCCTCATCATCGGGCAAGGAATCGTCGAAGTCGCAAAGGAAACTGTGGAAAAAGAATTCATCGACGGAGTCCATTTTGTACCTTGATAAGCTGTCAAATAGTTTGCGGGCATCGACTAAGGGAGTCCTGGATAAGGGGGTATCCGGACAGCCGGACTGTATACATCGTCCGGACTATAGAAGCGTCAAGATACAAGACTCAAGACTTTGGCTCGTGTCTGGATGGGACTCTCCTTTGCGTGGAAGACAAGCTTGGCGATCCGGATATTATATTTCCTTCCTTGTAACCGACTCCATGTAAACCCTAGCCATCCGGTGTCTATAAACACCGGAGAGCATGGTCCTTAGAAGGCCGATCACAATTACAATCATACCATCATAGGCTAGCTCTTAGGGTTTAGCCTCTACGATCTCGTGGTAGATCTACTCTTGTACTACACATATCTTCAATATTAATCAAGCAGGAAGTAGGGTTTTACCTCCATCGAGAGGGCCCGAACCTGGGTAAACATTGTGTCCCTTGCTTCCTGTTACCATCAGCCTAAGACGCACAGATCGGGACCCCCTACCCGAGATCCACCGATTTTGACACCGACATTGGTGCTTTCATTGAGAGTTCCTCTGTGTCGTCGCTTCAAGGCTTGATGGCGTCTTCAGTCGTCAACAACACGGTCCAGGGTGAGACTTTTCTCCCCGGACAGATCTTTGTGTTTGGCGGCTTCGCACTGCGGGCCAATTCGCTTGGCCAGTTGGAGCAGATCGATAGCTTCACCCCTGGCCACCAGATCAGGTTCGAAAACTTGAACTACACTGCAAATGTCCGCGGAGACTTGATCTTCGACGGATTCGAGCCTGCGCCAGGAACGCCGGATAGTCGCGACGAGCATGGCCTAGACCTGTTGTCGGACAATGCTCGGAACATCATCCCTGCAATAGCCCTGGATCTAAATCCGGAACAGGTTGTGTTGCCCGAGGACGAAGGGATGGACCCCACCCCGCAGGCCGCACGCTCATCGGCGGTAGAGCCAAACACAGGCCACATCTCTGTGGAGACCTATATCCCCGGACCCCCGGACTCGTATCCGGTCGTTGGTTCCGGTCCGCACACTCCTGAGCCAGCTGAGCCATGTTGGGCTCCGGTAATGGAGTTTACTGCTGCAGACATCTTTCAGCACTCGCCCTCCGACGACATGCTAAACTCTTTAAAGTCTCCCTCTTTATCAGGAGACTCTAGGCCGAACTATGTCTGGCTTGAGTGGGAAGAAGGTGACGAAGGAATTCGCTGCCCACCCACCACCCACTTCATCGCCACGATCGAAGATTTAACCGACGTGCTTGACTTCGACTCTGAAGACATCGACGGTATGGACGACGATGCAGGAGAAGCTCCAGAATCCCTGGGGCGCGGGACTACTACCTTGTCACACGATATATACATGGTAGATACGCCCAATAAGGACGGCAGCGATAATCCGGACGATAAAACACCCGGGCAAAAGCCAAAAAGGCAGCACAGACGCCGCTCAAAGTCCAGCAATTGCAAAAATAGCGACAAGAGTGTAAGAAGGGTCGATATACCCGCAAACTCCGAAAGCAACAATGACCACATGGACCCAGCGATGGAGCAAGATGAGCCAGGTCACGCCAAATCAAGTTCGGAGCAAATACCCGATCACAATGATCCGGAGGGACGAGCTCATGAAGCCGCCTCAGAACAGGAAGACAGTCCGGACGACGATGCATTCATCATCCCGGACGAACAAGTGGGACGAGACAACCTCCACAGAATGCTTATGGCCACCGCAAGAAGTCTAAAAAAGCAGAAGCAACGGCTCAAGGCCGCACAGGAAAAGCTCAGCCGAAGATGGAATAAAGTGCTAGACACTGAAGAAAGATATGGCGATGACCGCCATACGAACCGAAGCACAAGCTACTGCCAGAATTCGACGACACGACCGTTCCACCAAAAGAAAATTCGACCAAGAAACCAGACGTACCGCTTCACAACCATAACACAGCGGCTGCGGACACTGCGCATGATCTACGTGAGCATCTGGATAAGAAGGCCGGTGCAGCCAGGTCCATCTATGGATCTAAAAGACACACCCCGGCGAAGGAATATGGTCACCCAAACGCTCATACAAGCCAGGTACCAGTCCTGAATAAACTCCGGACACAACAACAGCCGACTACATGCCACAGCGCGTCCAGATACAGAGGGGCTGCTCACCCCATGTGCTTCACCGAAAAAGTACTGGACCATGAATTCCCACAAGGCTTCAAACCTGTGAACATAGAAGCATACGACGGCACCACAGACCCAGGGGTCTGGATCGAGGATTTTATCCTGCATATTCACATGGCTCGTGGGGATGACCTTCACGCCATCAAATACCTTCCCCTCAAGTTGAAGGGACCAGCTCGACACTGGTTGAAAAGCCTCCTCGAAAACTCAATTGGGAGTTGGGAGGCACTCGAAAATGCTTTTAGGGCCAATTCCCAAGGGACTTATGTACGGCCTCCGGATGCAGACGACCAAAGTCACATAATCCAACAGCCCAGAGAGTCCGCCCGCCAGCTTTGGAATAGATTCCTCACTAAGAAGAATCAGATTGTCGATTGTCCGGACGCCGAAGCCTTAGCGGCGTTCAAACACAGCATCTGTGACGAATGGCTTGCCCGACACCTCGGCCAAGAAAAACCAATGACAATGGCAGCCTTAACAAGCCTTATGACCCGCTTTTGCGCGGGTGAAGATAGCTGGCTGGCCCGTAAAGGCACTAGCGACCCCAGCACATCCGAAGTAAGGGCTGGCAACGGGAAGCCACGGCGTAATAAAAACAAACGCCAAAATAAGGAAGAGAGCCCAGATAACACGACGGTCAACGCCGGATTCAGGGGCTCTCGACCTGATCAGCAAAAGAATCCATTCAAAGGCAGTAAAGAGGGATCGTCCGGTCTGAATAGAGTCCTGGACAGACTATGCCAAATTCATGGCACCCCGGAGAAACCTGCGAACCACACCCATAGAGAGTGCTGGGTCTTCAAGCAGGCCGGCAAATTAAATGCTGAACACACGGGGAGGGACACACCAAGTGAAGACGAGGATGAACCTCGCCAGCCGAACACTGGGGGACAGAAAAAATTCCCGCCAGAGGTTAAAACAGTAAACATGATCCACGCGACTCACACATCCACGAGAAGGCACGGACGTGCGCCCATAGACGCGCACGATATAGAGCCCATCGTACCCACATCTCATTACTGGATGTCTCATCCGATCACTTTCGACCACATGGACGGCCGAACTAGTATTCGGTGCGGAGGATCACGGGCCTTGGTGCTTGACCCAATAATCGACGGATACTGTCTCACCTGTGTCCTCATGGATGGCGGCAGTAGTCTCAACTTAATATACGAGGACATTGTCCGCAGGATGGGGATAAACCCATGCAGAACTAGCAAAAGCAACACCACCTTTGAAGGGGTGATACCAGGCGTTGAAGCCTACGACAGGGGCTCCGTCGTGCTAGAAGTAACATTCGGCTCCCCAGGCAACTCCAGAAGCGAAGAACTTCTCTTCACCATCGCACCCTTCCAAAGCGGCTATCATGCATTGCTTGGAAGAACGGCCTTCGCCCGCTTCAATGCATTGCCGCATTATGGCTACCTTACACTCAAGATGCCCGGTCCACGTGGTGTCATCACCGCTAGCGGAATCAAAGAGCGCCTCTCACGTGTAGAGGAACACGCGACGGCCCTGGCGGCCGGACTATAAGCGGCCTCCAATATCAGAAAACATGACTGGTCATTACGACCACAGACACGGTTAGACGAGTCCGGTAGCCCGGATAAAATTCAAACAGGGCACCGTATACGTAATCCCATAATGGAAACCAGGGGTTGTATATATTTAATACAGCCCCACACTTGGCTCGACCTTATTGGCAGGCCAACATCTTACATTTTTATTATTAATCGCATACTTACGTTGCACTCTCCTACGAGTTTTTCTTTTTTTTACAGACAACGTTCGCGCGAAACCCTCTCAAGATACGGCACAACAGAGACAAAGGCGCAGACGTGCAGCAGGGCCCCGTTCAACAGGTTTCTTTTTAGATTAAGCCCCTGTGTAAACCTTTTCTACTGCCTCTTGTTGTTTAACCATCCCATGGGTTCTATACCCACAGAGGATACTGGCGTTATTGGCATTTGGCCACGGCAGACTAAAATGCACGTACCTAGGAATTAAGGGTTTATAATAGGCTCTTGTCAGCCTCTTTTTCCTTTACAAAGACTGAATACCCTCGGGAGTGTTCGGCGTCACGAGTTTGGTCGTATATGCATCAGCTCTGAATCATGTCTTTGGTCAGATGTTGGGTTTGCCCGGCTCCTGGGTTTGCCACCTTACGTTCCGTTATCACCGACTAAGGCAGGCCAAAGGAGAACTACTGCGATTGTGCCCTGGTTATTCCGGATGAGCGCCTCAGTAGAGAAAGCCGAAAACTGACTGTCATGATACAGCGAGAGACTGTTCAACCACTCAAAGACTCACCGGAATCCCTAAAGATTCCTCCGCATTAACGAAGGGTCGTTTCCCGACCATGTACACACGCGCCCGTATTCGGATGCATGCGAAGGTACCAGGGGCTACATAGTAGCCCCACCATTATACTCCCATGGCTAAGCGAAAGTGTTATAGCTATATAGTCCGGTTGCCTAGTTCGACGTGTGATCACCTCCTTAATGGACCAAGACGTTGGATCAAGTGTGATTAAGCATATTTTTTGCAAACACCCCCGCATTATATGCACGGGGGCTAAAGCCAACGACTGCTATCTTTCGGACTACTTCTACATATAAAAATGGTCGCAAAGGGGATACAATCATACTTCCGGGCAAAAGTATAAACATAGCCTCATAATTAAACTAAAACATTGTTTTCTACAATGATTCGACATTATCACTCGAATACAACATTCTTCGAGCACTGCGCCTTTATTAGGCGGGCACCTTCCGTGACTTGCGCCAAGTAGTGCTCGGCCGAATATTGGCCTCCCGCCGGATCGTGGCTCGCTATTACAGTGGCATCCATATCCGTCCAATAGGCTTTAACGCGGGCTAGAGCCATCCGTGCACCCTCTATGCACGCCGACCTCCTCATGGCATCAATCCGAGACACGACCCCAAGGAATTGCTGGAACAAACCAAAGTAGCTATCCGGCTTGGGCCCCTGTGGCCAAAGATGATCTATTACAGACCGCATTGCAAGCTCGGACAGCCTGTGGAGCTCCGCCATAGCAACCACCTTCTCATTTAGCGGCAGCGGGCGAGTGGGAGCATGGAATTGCGACCAGAAAAGCTTCTCCACTTCCTTATCACCTTGATCCTCGAAGAACTTGACAACGTCAGCTGTACTATTCGTCAGGTCCGCATACGCGTCTGTCGTACTAAAGCGCCTAGCCAGGGGCGCATACTTCGGATCCAAAAATTTCGTCCGCAGTAGGTACGAGCCCCCAGCGACGATTTTGTCGGCCTGTTGGTGTTCCTCCCGCATACCTCGGATCTCGGCCCGCATCTCCTTGGCGGCATTTAGTGCCTTGTCCAGCTCGGCCGAACTAGCCTTATTCTCCTTTTCCAGGAGCGCATACCGGTCGACGGCATTTTTCAATTCTTTAGCCATTTTGGCCATCTTTTCGTCGCTTCGGTGATGAACAGCCTATTCGGCTCTCAACTCTTCGGCCGCCTTTAGGGCAGCCACATTGCTAGCCTAAGCTTGTTCCTTGGCCTGAGCAAGCTCCGCCCTTAGGGCCTCCACGGCAGCAGCACCATCTGCAGCGCAAACACATGGCATTAATGTTATGCCCCTCTTGCATTTCCCTATACATCATAATAAGGGAAGCCGAAGCACATACCCTGTGACTCCTCCAGCCGCTTGTTCACCAGCGTGATATCGGCATCAATGGATCCGATCTGCCTCCTTAGTTCGGCAACTTCAACAGACTGGTCGGCTGCCGGATCCTTGTATACCTGCACATATTAATGGTGCAACCATTAGTATATGATCCCCCGTTTGCCGCCTACGGCGAGCAACCAGGGTCTCAGGGGCTACTATCTATAGGGATCACTCCTAGCGCGCGCTTCATAATCAAAAAATTGTGCATTTTTTACTACATACCTCAAAGCCTTTGAGCAGGTTTGTAAATGCCTCATTCAAACCGCTGGTAGCGGATGAAATCTTCCTGAGCACCGTGCTCATTAAAGAGCGGTGCTCCTCCGAGAGCGTGGCTCGCTCCAGACGGCCCGACAGTACGTCCGGTCGGACACTGAACTGCGTCGGACCCTTCTCATCACCCCCCGTAGGAGCCAAACGCTTCGGGCTCAGGGCGGCTGACGTGTTAGCCTCCGGCTTCGGCAGATCCGGACTCCTCCGTGACGACACCTCCGTGTCGCCCGCTTCATGAGGTGGAGAGTTGGGTGGAGTCTCACTCTCCATCATCTCCGGATGAAGGTCCCCCAAAGATGAACTCTGTTGAGAAGAGCTACTCACCGGACTACAAAAGACGAAGTCCTGGTTATGGATCTCGGAGTAACATCACCCCTTCGAATTAATGAATAACTTACGGCTCGGTGGAGAGCTGGCCCATTGGTGGGCACGACGTGATGAGGGCGCCCGTAGCGGCAGAGCCCCTCGGTGATGCTTTCTTCCCTTGCTTGGGCATCTCCCCCTCCAAATCTTTGGAGGTGGCCCTCTTCTTCCCGCGTGGGGAGGAGGCTTTGACCTCCCCTTCCCGGCTATCCTCCATAGGAGGGTTAGCGATTTCCCCGGTCTGGATGCGCAGCGCGTGAAGTTCGGCTTCACTGCCCTTTCCTTCGCCTTTCCCTGAAGGGATTTTGCTGAGCGCCCGGTCCAACATCTTTGCAATGGTTGGACTAGGCGAGCCTTCAAGAAGTGGCGCCGGACACCTCATTCTCTTTGCCTTGTCAAGCCATTCCTGGTCGTGGAGGGATTGTTATAATAATAGTCATGATAAATATAAATGAAGTGTCCGGCTTTAAGGTTACTTACTTGGGCATCTAGGCGATTGCAGCTTAGGCCCGCATCCTCGGTGGTGTCCGGACACTTTACTTGTGGTCCGAAGAATAATTTACACATTCCTTCGAGCTTCAGGCTGAAGAAGTGCTTAATAGTCCGCGGACCCTCCGGATTGAACTCCCACATCCGGAGAGGTCGACGTTTGCACGGCAACATCCGCCGGACTAGCATCACTTGCATTATGCTGACAAGATTTATGTCCCTCTCGATAAGCTCCCGGATATGATTCTGCAGTTCTGGTACATCGCCAGCAGGCCCATAATTCTGTCCCACGTCGGTCCAAGACGCTAACTGTGACGGGGGGCCGGAGCGGAACTCGGGGGCAGCGACCCACTTTGTGCCTCTGGGAGCAGTGACATAGAACCATCTCTATTGCCATACATCGGATACTTCTGGAAAAGAACCCTCTGGCCATGGGGCATCGGCGTTCCTGCTTATTATAGCGCCTCCGCACTCCGCATGTCGCCCCTCGATCATCTTCGGCTTCACATTGAAGGTCTTCAGCCATAAGCCGAAGTGTGGGTTGATGTGGAGAAAAGCCTCGCACACAATAATGAAAGACGAGATGTGGAGGATGGTCTCTGGAGCCAGATCGTGAAAATCCAACCCATAGTAGAACATGACCCCCCTCACAAAGGGGTCGAGGGTGAGGCCTAGACCTCGGAGGAAGTGAGGAACGAACACGGCGCTCTCGTTGGGCTCCGGCGTGGGGACAACTTGCCCCGAGGCGGGAAGCCGGTGTTGTATATTGGCGGTCAGGTATCCGACCTCCCTAAGCTTCGCAATGTCCTCCTCTTGAATCGAGGAGGCCACCCACCAGCATGTTGCATCGGATCCGGACATCCTGAAGGATCTGGGGTGTTGGAGCTTAGGTCTTGAGTACTGGAGCTCGAGGTGCGATAAGGAGCAGGAGAGGTGGAGAAGAGGCGTAGGCCTTGACCCCCTTTATAAAAGGGATGAATACCAAGAGTCCTCAGCGTGACCGCTTGAGACTTATCTAAAATACACGGAATCATACCAACGGTCGCCGTGGGGTCACATATGCCCATATTGATGAAAATCCCGTATTAAGGGGAACACGATCTCTGCTTTGGCAGGACGTGCCAATAAAACCACCTCGCAACACGAGTCGAGGTGGAGCAGGAGACGCCGGACCGTGTTGGACCAGGCCACGATGCAAGGGCATGACGTATAAAAATTGCCAACAGAACAGATTTATGATATGTTCCCTACTATGGTGTGTGAAGATCATCTTGCAGATCCGGACACGGTCTACATGTTCGATAATCATCTTGGAGTATTCGTAGGAGGAACCCGCCTTGCAATGCTGAAGACAAGACTACGCGCCGGACTCATTGTCATTGAAGCCTGGTTCAGGGGCTACTGAGGGAGTCCTGGATAAGGGGGTATCCGGACAGCCGGACTGTATACATCGTCCGGACTATATAAGCGTCAAGATACAAGACTCAAGACTTCGGCTCGTGTCCGGATGGGACTCTCCTTTGTGTGGAAGACAAGCTTGGCGATCCGGATATTATATTTCCTTCCTTGTAACCGACTCCATGTAAACCCTAGCCCTCCGGTGTCTATATAAACCGGAGAGCATGGTCCTTAGAAGGCCGATCACAATTACAATCATACCATCATAGGCTAGCTCTTAGGGTTTAGCCTCTATGATCTCGTGGTAGATCTACTCTTGTACTACACGTATCTTCAATATTAATCAAGCAGGAAGTAGGGTTTTACCTCCATCGAGAGGGCCCGAACCTGGGTAAACATTGTGCCCCTTGCTTCCTGTTACCATCAGCCTAAGACGCACAGATCGGGACCCCCTACCCGAGATCCGCCGGTTTTGACACCGACATCGACGAAGGAGCTGGCCGACGAAGAGACGCGAGTCTCCCCGTGGACCAGGTGGCTCGCCTGGAGCCGTCCGACGTGTGCTGGCGTCAGGACGAAGGAGCTGGCTGGGGCGGCGACGCAGCTTCCTGCTCGTGATGGCGTTGGGAGGTGGGGGTGGGAAGCTTCGATGCCCCCGACGGCGAGACGGTGGTGGCGGCGACATGGAGGTGGCGGCGTTGGGGGAGGTGTGTCGGCACCGGCTGCTGGCAGAGGCACTGGGAATGGGCGGCGATGGTGACGCGGCGGAGGCAGGCGAGGGTTTGCTGTCGATATGGGATGAAAGAGGATGACCAATATGCCACCGACTAGCGGGCCAGGGAAGGAGTAGGCAGGTGCCGCACGCGTCTGTTTCGTGTCCACGGCGACGTAAATGAAGCTTAAAATTGGACCGGGAATGGGTCGGCAAGCGGACGCGCGTCCGTTTGGGTCAGTGTGTTGGGCCGACCTTTTTGTCCGCGCCGACCAAAACGGACGCGTGAGGACGAAATGAGTCGGCGCGTTGGAGTTGCTCTAGCCTAGACGTAAATGAGGCTTAAAATTGGACCGGGAATGGGTCGACAAGCGGACACACGTCCGTTTGGGCCGGCGTGTTGTGCCGACCTTTTTGTCTGTGCCAACCAAAACGAACGCGCGAGGACGAAATGAGTCGGCACGTTGGAGTAGCTCTAACCTAGACGTAAATGAGGCTTAAAATTGAACCAGAAATGGATCGGCAAGCGGACGCGCGCCCGTTTGGGTCGGCGTGTTGGGCCAACCTTTTTGTCCGCGCTGACCAAAACAAACGCGCGAGGACGAAATGAGTCGGCGCGTTGGAGTTGCTCTAACCTACGGTCGGCTGTTCGGGCAAGGGTCCGTACGCAAGGCGCTCAGACAGGCAGACTCGTGAGACACAAGATAAATGCGACGCTTGTAGATGTAGACTGTCACATGAAAGTGGCACTGTCGAACAGAGACGGTGAATCAGGCAACAGCGTCATGTTTTGCTAGCCATCTGAGGAAAATTCATCATGCAACGCAATCCAGTTTTGAACAGAATCTACAGAAGAGCAGCGTGTCACACAAAAATTGCATAGGGGAAACAACCCAATAGGCCCACTGCCATAAAAATTGTCGAGACATCGTCTGGCTCTTGCATCAACAACTTTAAACAGACAAACCAACAGTACGAGAATGATCATAGGGAAACAACCTATCAACTGATAATGGTGTCTGGGCTCTGGAGAGCTGAAGCTCCAGTGAAAGCAACAGGTAGCACACTCGGTAGTACAAGAGCATAGAGCTATGGTCCATGGGAAACCATCAGATACACATGAATGCCGAAACTTCTGTCAGATAGCCACCAAATCTTTACTACCCAATCTCTTGCCTACACATGAGTTATGCGGAGTCGGCAGGCTTTGCCTCGTCGGGCTTCTTGACAGGTACGTCGGTGGTGCCCATCTCAGCTTTGAGATCGTTGACGCTCTGCTCCAGCTCATCGATCTTGGTTCCCATTTCATCTAGTGCAATGGAGTTAAAGAAAACAGAGTATGGCAGTCCACACGCATGTCCAATTCATGCAACAATCAATTTGGCTCAAATTTGATGCACTCAAACTGAGATGGATTTTGTAAATAAAAAAAGCACATTATGCAGGGAGTACTTCTGATGTCAATATGATAGAATAGGTACTTTGATTATTTATTCTAGTATGCTTGTCACTAGCCTTGCACTGATGTAGCAAAAATCTTGGTGCACTATCAACTTATGAAGTATAAAGTTGCGCTAAACATAAGCTAATCAAACAAAGGATCTTACAAACAAAACTCAAAACTAAGGGATGCCAAACTGGAGTATACCGCTTCTAGTTTTGCTGGTGAACAACAATGTTTCTAATTTCCATGTTTATTGCCTAACGGCGTGCGATATATTGATATATCATATATGCACGTATATTTGGTGTGTTTCTGTTAATATCAAAAAGTTGATGAATGTTACGAGTTTCCAAACAAGAATTTAAAAAGAAACAGATAACATTGTAGAATACTATTTTTTATGTATCAGCATCATAAATGCATATGACATCATAATAACCTGACATCAGATATACTAGAATATAATGTTGTCCCTAGTAAATTGTGTGATGGCATAAGATAATGAACCAATGTGGCCATGAAAAAATTATTGTGGTAGAAACAAAATAATGATATTCCGCAGATAAGGATATTCTTTGACACGATGTTCTGGGACATAGACTCAAACCTTGTTTGCTGAAATCCATCATCAAGTTAATGAGTGTAAAGTGTTTGTAAAGACTCAAGAGTACATATTAACGAAAACGTATTCAAAGGCACTCACCATCTGACCGAGGAGGTTTTGCACCTGAAATAGAAAGCTTAACATCAGTACAAAGTAAAAATTATTTATTATACTGTTAGACAAAGGGATACACCTATGGTTCCTCAAAGGCGGATTAGGACTTCTTCAAAGGTTGGAAACAACTAGTACATAACTTGACTGTTAACCTCACGATCTACTACGTCAATGCTACGCCAATGTTTTTCAGCTTACTAGTTAAAATAGCAACTACTTTCAGTACTGCTAGAATATGCGAACACTCCAATTTGATGCATACAGAATGTACAAACTCATCAAAGATAATTTAGGTCTTACGTTAAGCCAATTATTCCACCAGAAGACAGATGAAATATTATTAATGTGAACGGTGTGCCTACAGTGCTATGACGCTACAAGTGTATAATATCAGTACTTACAAATGCCGTCATGTCTGTTGGGTTCTGCGATGAGGGCTCTGAATCCATATTAGCCTGTAAACAGAGATTCAGCAAATGAGTCAACAGTAATGATACTATACAGAAGAACTGCATATTGTGAAATTAAATGACTAATGTGTCAGGGTATTAACTCATAATGGGTAAGAAATATAGCACAGGTTTTAAATAGTACTAGCTCAATACCAATGCGTAGGGCGTAGCAATGACGTCAACTTTGTTCTACTGGTTCGACATAGGAAAAAAGTTATTGGGTTGAGATTGAGACATGTTGTGCAAACGGAATCCATAGGCAAAGGTGTATGTGATTGAGATTGTGTACGGACAACTACAGGATTTCTTTCCCCAGAAACGAGAAGGTGGGGTCGGTTTCAAAAATAATAATTATGGTTATCACGTGGTTTGGAAACAAATCAGTGGGAGGGGGGCATATCTCGCTGGGAGGGGTGGAAGCAATGGAAACGAAACCAACAAACTCTCCTTTAATAGTAGAGATTTGCAAGGTATTACATTTAATAGCAATAAAGGCATCCTGCTGAAAGAATTATTTGAAGCATCTTGACAGACGTACGTATGATAGTATGAAAAAGTAAAAGCTAGAGTGGAATATTAGTTCATATCAGCAAATGAGAAACAGTTTTAATGTTGGAATTTATTGATAGCATCCTGATTCTCAAGGAGAAGTACACGAAGCTGACAAGGAAAAGCTAGGCACACTTAAAACTCCATCACCAATTGCTTGACCAGGAATTGAGCATTCTATCCTATTTTCATTAACTAACCAGTCTACTTAGTCTATTGTATTAGTACAACTTCCATATGACATAGACTGGACATTTTACTATCAATAAATAGGGAGACAAACAACAAAATAGTACACCGTAGAGGGCTTGTAGGCAAGCCTTATGAATCACTCTTCAATCTCCTAGTTTCCATTTCCCCCTCCATTCATTCTCATCAAGATCATGCCCTGGGAGTTCTTGGCCACTGCTCGCGCTTCTAGTTTCATCAGCCCTCTTACTACTGCGCATGATACTTGCCATTTCTTGTATTGTGCAGGAAGTGCTCCGCCTCATCCTATCAATGAGGACCTCAAGTTGATCCCTCAGACCATGCCTTGTCAGCCTATCCCTCAAAACCTCACAAGTAGCCTGGTAGGGTGGGATACCTCCATCCACCATCATCACAAAATAGCCGCAGGCCTCCTCTAATCTTCCCTTCTTGCAAGATAACCCATGGATCATGACAGCATAAGTTGCTGCGCCTGGGTGAAAGCCACGTGTTTCCATCCCGTCCCATACCTCAACAGCCTTATCAATCCTTCCTACACCAATCAACGTTTTTAGTAACATGTTGTAAGAATGACGATCTGGCACACACAAGCCTTTATCCATTCTTGCAATAAGCCTCAAAGACTTGTTCACCTCATTCTTCTTACAATGTGCATTAAGCAGAGTGTTGCATGTCCAAACATCAGGCTTTTCCCCTCGCGTAATGATCTCACCAAGGATATTATAAGCCTCCTCAATCTCTCCCAGTTCGCACAATAACCGAATTATAGCATTATATGTGAATACATTTGGTGTGAGGTCATGCATGCGCATCCTATCTAGTACACGAAGAGCATCCCGAGCATCCTTGGATGCACAGGCAGCACGAAGGAATGGACCATAAGTAGCAGCATCTGGAACAAGCCCACGGCTCTGTTGCATATCTTTCAGATGTTCCTGCGCACGTGCAATATCACCTCCGCGGCATAAGGCATCAATCAATGCATTGTAGGCAGGCACATCAGGCTCAACACCTCTCTCAACCATTTCATCAAATAACTTTTGCGCGTTTTCCGGCTTTTCCACAACAGCCCACCCAGAGATCAGGATGGTGTAGGTCTTGGCTGAGACATCGAAATGGGTCCCCGACTCTTTGAAGAAGACCTCAGCATGATTTACAAGGCCATTATGGCACAAGGCGAATAGCAGCGAGTGGAAATCGGCCAGCGTTGGGTGGAAGCCGAACCCCGCCATGGAGGAGAAGGCCCGGATCGCATCATCCGGGAGAAGCGCACGTGAGTAAGCACGGAACAACCGCGGGAAGAGGTCCCGCGAGAGCGCAGCCGGTGGGAGGTCAGACAGCAGCGAGCGCAGGAGCGGGAAGAGCCGCGCACCAGCGAGCGAATTGGCCAGGATGAGGAGCGAATCCGGCAGGTGAGAGAACCCGGGCAGCCCCGCGGCAAAGAGGAAGAACCGGAGAGACGGCACGGGGAGGTGGCGGCACCGGCGCAGCACCGCGGCCGCCGCGTCGGGGGTGATGCGCGGCGCGAAGCCGCGGAGCGCGGCGGGGAGGTCGTGGCGCGGGCCACGGAAGTCGCTGAGCACGCGGCTAAGCGTGCTCACGAGCCCTGGGTCGACGTCTGGGCCCGGATCCGGGGACGGATCGTGGGGCGAGGCGGTGTGGAAGCGGGGGAGGGGGAGGGGGCGCCAGCTGCGAGGCGCGAGGCGGCGTGCCGCGGCGAGCGATCTCGCGGCGGCTTGCATCGGTGGGGCTGCGGTAACAGCGGATTCGCGAGTAACGTAAGGATGCACGCGTGCTAGAAAGCAATAAATGGATGTGAGAGCAGGGGGGGTGAAGGGGCTTACCGAGGAAGTTAGGGTCGCCGGGGGAAGAGGAGGTCGCCGCCGGCCGGTGGATTCGGAGGAGGTCGCGGTCGAAACGAAGGGAGAGGAGGGCCTGAATGGGGAAGTGAAACGAGTCAGGAAACTTGGGCTTGTAGAAGGACAACAATACGGCGACGGTGAGACGAGGTAGGTCCATGGACCTTGTGCCTGTGTACGAAATCACTAATTGAGGATTCTAATTTAAAAAAAAAGAAACTAATTGAGAGTACTCGTTGCAGAGATCACTCACATCTTTTCACAAGTGACGCACTGTCGCAACATGAGAGTTTTCCATTTTTCCGTAGATCCGTTTATTTACAACATTTTATCTCTTAAACCGTGCGTTCAAATCTTGGATTCCTTGCTCCGAGATCCTCAAAACTAGATCCAGTGTTAATAGGTTTGACAAACTTTTTTTTCAAAAACCACACGAAAAAAATGGAGCACGGTTAATGTGACGCATTGGCTAGTAGAGCTTATTAAAGTGTCAAAATCCGATGAGACGTCAGTCAACAATATTAGCTTTTCTTTTTGTTTTAAATTGTTAATATGTGAAATGCTAATCTAACAAAATAAAATGTTGTAGTTTTTGTTGTGCACTATACATGCTGAAGAACATCGAATTATTTACGGGAGAAAATATGAGAATGCAATATGACCAAGTACATAGAGTAACACCTAAAATTCTGTCATTTTCTGAAACTTATGAAATGATACTAACATATCTTCACATGCAGTCCTACATCGACAAATTCAGAAGAGAGCTATCTGTTGTGCTTGTCGATTCACCCTACAACAAAATGAAATACAGGAAAATGTTCAAGCAATACCATGATAGGCTATCAGATGCAGCTGTGGTTGAAGACGATGAAGATGCAAGCAATTATTCGAGCAGTGTGGTTCATTCTTACATGTGGAGTGTACCCTTGGCCATAAAGCGATAGAGTAGGGCGTGGTTGGGTTTTAGTCCCGAAAAAGGATTTCTAGCAGTGTTCTTAGTCCATTGCAGATGAGTCAAATTGTAAAACTTCAATAATATCGGTTACAATACTTTGCTTGAAATAAATTTGGTCTCTACGGGAGCTCATAGAAATCTATATTTGCTTTTTACAACCATGTGATAGTAACAGTGTCTGGGCAAGGTTCAGACCAATTATAGTGCACGAGCAACCCTAGAATAATAATGGGTTATGATATGTTTATTTTCATACAAGAGAAGCATGAGCATAGCCTCACAATAGAAGGAAAAATAATGCATGAGTCAACACAGAATCTCAGCTATCCCAGGAAATGACACAACTAATGTCTCGTAGGCAGGCCGCAAAGTCAATAAAAGAGAGTATAGGATAACAAGAGTAAAGCACGTACCATAGGGGGCCTCTGCAGGTGCTGCAACGACCATGGTGTGGCATGGTAGGGCGTGCGCTGAATTGAAGGGATCACCTTCAGGAGCACAATGGGGTGGCCATGGTACATCCATCCTGCCTCAGGGAATCACATAGCATGTTCTATCATAACCCTGCAAAACAGAGAAAAAATTACTACTTGTACTAACCTTGTCAAATGTGTACATGTAACAAACGTTGGGCATAACTAAACTCAGAAGAACGAAATGCAACATATGCAAGAATCGAATGCTTATTCTTTTCTCTTTGCTTTTTGCGAGGATCATTACTCTGTCTTTAACAAGGCTAAAACATCATAATAAGAATTAACACTAATCTTCAAACGGTGGATATCCCATGTGAATTTAAATTTTTTTATAAAGCGCATGCCAAATCTGTTGATCCCAGTCCAGCAATTGCACAAGAAGAAGCGATCATTGTAAATATTGAGTAACATAAGCTATGAATTGTTTATAGTACATTTCAAAATTATTAGATTTATCATCTCTCTTGATCTCCAAATCTCACCCATCAGCCAATTGAAAGAATAAATGTTGAATTAAATGTATAAGTGTATGAATGCAAGGATTGAACTTTCATAGATCTTGCAGTCGGGGCTGGACGAATGGGGTTGGCCATTGAGGCCGTCCGGCTTCATCCAGTCCCGCAGTACCCCGTCAGCAACGAGCCTTCGGATTAGATGCATGGCTAGATCAAAGTTGCGCCCATGACGAAGAGGTGATGTAGAGGACGCAAACAACCAAATGAGGTGTGGGAAAAATGTTGCCTATAACCTTGTGGCTATAGGCACCCGCATGGAGGACTGGGAGGTGGGATGGCGCCGAATCTTTGCCGGTGGCCGCCGCAGGGAGGGCATTGAAAAGGTGGTGCGAGATTGCGAGGGAATTGGGGTGGGGGAGGGAGGGGCCGCGACGTGCGGCTAGATCCTGCCGGCGAGGAGTAAAATCCTAGTGGTGGCGAGGAATAAACCCTAGCGAACGGGATAAAATCGAACTGAAAATACTCCTCAAATTCGTACCGAGAATACCCTTCAAATATTTGCTAGGGAAAATTTGATCGGTTCAAAATAATTTTTTCTTCTGAAAATGCCCTTCGACTTTTAATATAATACACGTGACATCTGAATCTGGACCATCGAATCAGCTCCGACGGACGGTCCACATCAACCGGATGGAGCGTAAAAGGACTCCTATAATATAGTCATTTTAATGTTGGAAAGTCTAATGCTCGGGATTCTCGCAAAGAAGAACTATGATTTATGAAGACGGTATACTCCTGCTGGTACATTCAAGTACCTCATTTGGTATAATATACTCCGATCTCATCTCCACTAACCTCTCTCTCACTCTCCTCCATTTGGAAACTAGTCGCCAGATCCAAGTCTGAGCCCCCATTCCTCTCAGCAACGAACGATCTACCTAAAGATAGCCAAGCTTCCTCGGCTGCCATGGGTGCCTCCACACCTCGCCACCATTCCAGCTCCTGGCGGCAGAAGCTTCCACGCCTCACCAAGAAGATCCTCACATTGTCGCTCTACGCCCTCGTCCCTCTCGCCGTCCTCCACTACCTCCTCTCCCCTCCTCCCGTCGCCGTCCCCTCCTCCACATCCACCTCGCCGCCCCACGGTAACCATCTCAAAGACTCGAGACCCGCTGATCCATCGCCATTGTGGATGCGGGACGGCACAATGACGCTATTTTTGTTGTTCTTGGTTTGTAGATGGGAATAAGCAGCAGGGTGCTGCAGGGGCGGCCTCAAGAAAGCAGGGGTCAACGGCACCGGCGCCGCGGTGCGACTACGCGGAGGGGCAATGGGTGCGGGACGCGGCGGGGCCGCGGTACAACGGGACGAGCTGCGGCGCGACGATCAAAGACGGGCAGAACTGCATGGCGAACGGGCGACCGGACACGGGGTACCTGAACTGGCGGTGGCAGCCGCGCGGGTGCGCGCTCCCGCCGTTCGCGCCCGCGGAGTTCCTGGAGCAGGTGCGCGGCCGGCACGTCGCGTTCGTCGGGGACTCGCTCGCGCGGAACCAGTGCGAGTCGCTGGTGTGCCTCCTCGGCTCGGAGTTCCCCGCAGAGCTGGTCCTCGACGGCGGCGAGGAGCGCAAGTTCCGGCGGTGGGCGTTCAGGTCCCACAACGCGACGGTGTCGGTGTTCTGGTCGCCGTTCCTGGTGAACGGCACGGAGAAGTCGTCGGCGCCGGGCGGGCCCGACCACAACAAGCTGTACCTCGACCAGCCGGACGAGCGGTGGGTGGCGGAGCTCCCGGGCATCGACGTGGTGGTGCTCTCCATCGGGCACTGGTTCATGCACCCAGCCATGTACTACGAGCACGGCGCGGTGATCGGGTGCCACCACTGCCCGGAGCCGAACCGCACGAACACGGGCTTCTTCGGCGTGTTTCGCCTCGCCGTCAAGAACGCGCTCCGCGAGGTCATCGCCCGGGCAAGGGCCAGTCCCGGGAGGGAGAAGCTGGCGATGGTTGCGACGTTCTCGCCGGCGCACTTCGACGGGGAGTGGGACAGCCCGGACGCGTGCGCGCGCACGGAGCCGTACGCGCCGGGGGAGAAGGAGATGCTGTACATGGACAGAGAGATGTGGCGGACGGAGGCGGAGGAGGCCGCGACGGCGGCCGCGGAGGCCACGGTGCGCGGGTCGGCAGTGACGGTGGAGGCGCTCGAGGTGACGAGGCTGGCGGACATGCGCGCCGACGGGCACCCGGGCGCGTACATGAACGCGTCCCTGTTAGCCGGCGCCGGCGGTGAGAAGAAGAGGGAGCGGGTGCCGAACGACTGCGTGCACTGGTGCCTCCCGGGCCCCATCGACACGTGGAACGAGATCCTGCTGCAGATGGTCAGGCGATGGAGCGACGCCTCCTCGTCGGCCAGAGGATACCACTGAAACTCGACCGTAGTTTGGCACCAGTAGTGGTTACTCTTCATACATTCGAAAAACTGAAACGAAAGATACAGAAATTCCGCATATGTTTGTAGAAATTCATACGAAAACATCGGTTTGTCCATCAGTGATTCTGTGCTTGGTTGGTGCTTGGTGGTGAGTGCATCGGCGCTCCGCGGGCGACAAGGCTCGTGATACGGCGTCAAATGCGGATCGTGGGGAGGTGTAGCGCGGTTTGCATTTTCCATTCCATTCAACAATGGTTCCCCAGAAAAGAAGGGCATAGCCATTCAATAATCGCAAGAGTACGACGCATAGAGAGAGTGGCAGGAGCAGGTACACCCGCAGATCGATCCTAGTGAGCCAGGCCGGTGGTGGCGTGGTGCGGAGTTGACGCCGTTGCGGATCCCGGGTGCGGCGTGGCCTCTGCCCACACGGTACCCAAGGAGCACAACCACCGACAGTGTTCAAGGAGTACGCAGTTAAAAAATCCGTAGACGGAAACAACGTTGAGTAAAAATACAGTAATAAAAATTTCGAAACACTGAAAGAGTTTTCAACTCAAGGAGTACAATCACCGACAGTGCATTGCAATAAACTTGAGAGCAGGTTCCAGATTCCCCTGATGAACTCGTTGAACTGCGCGAACGGAAACAAAGAAATGTCGTATGATGCCCTTGTTAAATATGATTGTCCATTTCAGGTTGGTCAAAAGTCACGGCAAGCCCTGCAAATAACCAGTCACGAAGATCTGTGCAACTGAATGTGCTTTCATAGTGGCACTCCCACGTGAGAGGCAAGCTTTAAAATATGACAACTTTTTCAGACTTAGACTGGTCATAGTGGGGAGTAACTTAGAGTAGTAACATGCATACTTTACTGCTCTATGTTACTACCCTTATAGTGGGAAGTGTCATATATGTAGTAATATACATATGCTCATTTATTGTCTTGTAGACTCATTTTATATTGAAAAGCGCTATGTGATGGTGCGTCTTTGATTACAGCAACAATAACATCACCAATATGAGCATATTGCTGATTACCAGCAGCTCCTATGACTCGAATACACATCAATTTTCGAGCTCCACTATTATCTACTACATTTAAAAAGGTCTGAGGTTGAATCATATTATTTTGATTTCAATTTGTTATTTCAATGCAAAAGGATGAAAGAAATATTGTCTTTCCAGAAAGAAAAACCAGGCATTTTTTTATCTTCCATACCCCTTTTAGGGTTCTATATCTCTAATCATATTAGGTTACTCTATTTTCCTCTCTCCTCATTAACTACTTGCCACATCAATATTTTTGCTTATGTGGCATCTATGTTACTACCTATGTTACTCCCACTATGACCAGCCTTAGACAATTATATATATTAGAGAAAAGTACATTTTTCATCGTTCAACTCTTGACGGAGTCTAGATTTAGTCCTTCAACTATAAAACCGGACAACTTGCACCTTAAACTTTTAATACTGGACAAATTTTGTCCCTCAACATAATTGAAGCGGTTTTCGAGCTGACTTGCATGTTTTTGACTGGCCATAGTCCAGGTGGCAGTATTTTTCTATCCTACTCGTCCTATCTCTTCTTCTCTCCTTACCTCTCCTTATCTCTCTAACTGGCATTTCATCAAGCACTTAGAGTGCACCGGCTGGACAAGCGCTCCGGTGGCATGCTAGGATGTCGACAACGATGATGCCGAGCCAACGCTCGAGGGGCTCTGAAACGGCCGTGTCTCGGTCGCTATGTCGGTCGGTGTCCTTGTTCCTGTGCCGGCTGGTGTCCTCGTCGGGAGCAGCATGGGTTGGTCGTAGCGGCATAGGCATCCACCACGGCTCGCCATGTCCAGATGCTCCACCTCGCCGTCCTAGTAAACCACACCAAAGGAAAAAGACGCCGGAGGCCCTAAATCGCCGACGCCCAAATCGTATTCCACGACTCCGGTGACTGCCGCCGCGCCGCGAGATCCTTGTCCGGCAAGCTCCAGTTCTTCCTATCAGCTTCCTAAGCTCCCCATGGTCCTAGTGAAGCCTCGCACGTCCTCCCCAAGAAGCCCCTTCTCCACGAGGTCACCCAGTCCGCGAGCCCGCGCTCTACCACCCGCTGCCGTCGACGCAACTGTCGCTTCGGTGCTTATCCGCCGCGTCTGAGCACGCGTACGTGCTATAGGTGAGCCCACTGTCATTTCTCCCCTCTCCATGAGCCACCCCATGTCATCTAGCTCACTGCCCGCATAGCGTTGCCCGTCGCCTCCACTGGACGTCGGCGGCGGCGAAGCTCTGGCCATTACGCGTGCCCCTGCTTGCTTTTCCAACCGCGCGGACACCCAGCTCGCTCCAGGCATTTTTGCAGTCTCTCCTCGCTAGCACCCGCATCATCCAGAGCACTACCGCCGGCGCAAGCTAGTTTTTTCCCGAACCAAAGAGCGATTTACCATCTCTTTTCCCATGTTGGCTTGGCTGGTCAAAGCCAGTCACACTACAAGAAAAAGACACATCCGTGACATTTTGGTCCGAACAAATTTTTTTGTGTCATGCTTATGACACTTCTATGACGATAATTGTGAGAAAAACACGTATCATCATAGATGTGGTGGGCTCCTACTTCTATGACAAAAAATCATGACAGAAAATGGGTTTTTCGTCCTGGGCGGGCCGGAGACGTAGCTGCATGACATTCTTTGGGCCGTCCATGACGAAAAAATCATGGTAGAAGTGAGGGCGAGTAAAATATCATGGAGTTCCCACTTACGGTGGGTGATCGGGGCCGAGCGATGCATGAAGGGATTGCGCATTTTTCTCGTACATGTACACGCGTGTGTGCGAGGCGTTGGGCTCTAACTGAACTCGAGCGAGGCGTTCACTTACTGAACCCGAGCGATTGCACTGGCTACGCGTTACTGAACCCGAGCGATCTATCGATCCCTGACTGGTAACCGAACTCGATCGAGCGATTCCTTCGCTACTGCTGCTAACTGAAGCCGATCGAACCTGCTGCCTCTTGATGAACAATCAGCGTTGTTGGGGGTTGGATGAATAGTTTCCGGTGGGGGTTGGATGAACAGAACCCCTTGGTAGTAGTAGGTTGTTGCCGCTGGATGAACATGACCCTGTGGTAGTAGTAGGCAGTTGCCGCTGGATGAACAGGACCCCAAGGGAGGCCGTGAAGGGTGGATGAACAGACCACATGGAGGCTCCATGAACAGTAGTCGGTGGAGGGTTGATGAACAAGACCCCGAGGGAGGCCGTGAAGGGTGGATGAACAGACCACATGGAGGCTCCACGAACAGTAGTTGGTGGAGGGTTGATGAACAGGACCCCGTGGAGGGCTGGTTGAACAGTAGCCGGTGGAGGCTGGATGAACAGGACCCCCATGGATGAACAGTAGCTGGTGGAGGCTGGAGGAAGTCGACGGTGGATGAACAATAGCAGGTGGAGGCTGGAGGAAGTCGACGGTGCATGAACAGTAGCCGGTGGAGGCTGGAGCGAGGCAGTAGACAGTGGATGAACAGTAGCCCGTGGAGTCCCGTTTTGCGGTACCCCACACCGCTCCCGATGAACAGGACCCCGTTTCGACTGTAGGCGCTCCAACACAAGTTCATTTCCTCTGTTTTGCGGTACGCCACACCCCTCCCGATCAACAACACCCCATTTTGACCGTAGGCACTCGAATAAAAAGGTCGTTTCCTCCGTTCTGGGGTTCGCTAGACCCTTCCCGATGAACAGGACCCCATTTCGACCATACGCAGTCGAACAGATGCCCGTTTCCTCCGTTTTGCGGTATGCTAGACCCCGTTCCAACTATTCCATCGAAGCCAGTTGGCTCCCGATGAACATGATGTGTTCCGACCCAGTGGCTTCGCTCTCGATGATCAGGACGCGTTTCGACCTAGTCGTTTGGCTCCCGGTGAACACGATGCTGTTTCCTTTGTTCTGACCCAGCCGGTTAGCTACCGATGAACAGGACGATGTCGCTGCCGTCTGTTGCCTCTCCATGTACATGAGCTCTAGCCATAAGTATGTGCGTGTACATGTTCGAGACCCTGCCCGTATGTACATACGTAGCCGTATTTACTTTCTTGCAGTGTGGATGTACGTACGTGTACATGATTTATACATGACTGCCTCAACTGCTATGTCACACGTGCCGCTCCTTACTCGGCCATGGTTCATCCTTGCGGAGAGACCGATCGACCAATATATACGTACACATTCGCTACCAGAGAGACAACCCTACGTACAGTTCGACCCGGTGGGTCCCAGCTGTCAGGGAGGATAATGAGGCACTTCCTTACGTGCGAAGATATAGCTGATGGTCCCAGCTATGAGGGGGAGGAATCATTTTTTTGCCCGTAATAAGGACTCACTTCCTTGCGTGCGAAGATGTAGCTGGTGGGTCCTAGCTGTCAGCGGGAGAAAACATTATTTTCCAGGGCCAAAAGGATGCAGTTGCATGCATGCGTCCATGGGCGTGGTGCGTCCCCACTGTCAGCATCTCACGTAC
The DNA here is from genome assembly GCF_018294505.1 of Triticum aestivum. Lineage (NCBI taxonomy): Eukaryota > Viridiplantae > Streptophyta > Magnoliopsida > Poales > Poaceae > Triticum > Triticum aestivum. The sequence continues at coordinate 356,185,942 of NC_057807.1, forward strand.
AATCATCTTTCGATGACTCTCGTTTGTTAACCATGTTGACCACACCGTGCCGCGCACACCAAGGCCGATGGACGACGGCGAGGCCCTAGACTTGAACGACTCGGATATGGGAAAGACGCGATAGTGGAGTCGCAGGTAGAGAGGAGTGGGAAACTTGACTAGTTCAGGTGCGCGGCAGCACTGCCGCCCACGGGAGATAGGAGCAAGAACATAGGTTGAAGAAGCAGCACGACTGTTGGATTAACATCCTATGATCCATCTGCTAGAATCATTTATTGATTAAGTTGACAAAGCCCTGCATACGCGTCAGCATGGTAGGCCCACAAGTCAGCCACCAAATCTGTCGGGTCCCAGCTATCATCGGGAGGAATAGTTTTTTCGCATAACAAGGAGGCACTAACTTCTGTGTGAAGATACAGCCGATGGATCCCAGCTGTCAGCAGGAGAAATCTTTTTTTCACGTAATAAGGAGGCACTTGCTTGTGTAGGTCCCTACTGTCAGCCTCCACTTACATCTCTCTTTCGATGGCTGTTGTTTGTTGACCATGTTGACCACGCCACGCCGAGAGCACAAACGCGATGGACGAGGGCGAGGCCCGGGAAGGGAACGACCCAGAGCCGGTGAAGCCACAACAGCGGATGCACACGTTGAGGGGAGTACGAGGGCTGACTGGTCGGCTGTGGGGTGAGGCTGACGTCACCGGAAAATAACAGGATGCGCATGTGGGTAGAGGGATGGCCTGGCTGCAGCACAAATGGCCATGGGAGGAGGGAGCAGGCAGTCCCGCTGGTGCTGGTTTGGGTGGCTGGAGCAGGAAGATCAGAGATTGAAGAAGCATGACAGCCGTTGGATGGACATCCTACAGTCACTTCTCTTTGTTAACTAAGTTGACAAAGCCTTGCGTATGCGTCAATTTTTTTAGGACAGTGTCATCGTCAACTTAGTAGGCCCAGAAGTCAGCCTTCAAATATGTGGAAAACAGCATACAACTCATTATTTTTAATAATTTATAGCCCATTTGCTAATTCTTAAGGATATTTTGAAGCATGTATTCTTTTTATTAGCATTACAGACCATATTCTGGGCACTGCTAAAAAATTCAACGAAAATTTGCATATTCGATGGGGTCCGAACTCATTTAATCACGAAATTTCGAGTCACGTTAAAAATATTTTTTAAAAAATTATATCAAAATAAAATTCAAAAAAATTATCCGCAAAAAATGAATGAATTTAAATCTTTAAATCTAGAAAATACGATATTTGAATGTAATTGCCGGTTGGCTTTGGTTTAAAAATTTACATCCCATTTCTTACTACTTATAGCCCATTTTCTGGGGAAGCCGAATACATCCCTCCTCGTCTTGAAAGATTTGTAGCCGAGCAGAGCTGAGAAAAGCAAGTAGGCGTCGGTTGGGTATTCTCCAAAAAAATAGAACTGGGCTAGTCATTTTCAAAAAGAAAAAAGATATCAACTGGGCTTGTCATGTGCTTAAATAAAAGCGTAAGCGTGGGCTAGATGGGCCACAACTCCCGCACATCACGTATTGAGCTTCATCTCTAAAACTAAAAAACAACTGGGCGAGCTGCCGGGTCCCTGGTGTTAGCCGCTTGTTTTTGTTTATTGACTACATTGACAATGGTGTGGGACCTAGTTGTCAAACAATTAGGAGGAAGTACTTTTTTGGCTTGTAATAATGAGGCACCTGCTTGCGTAATGCCATGACCCTGGTGGGTCCCTACTGTCAACCTCTCCACGTACATTCATCTCCTGATTCCTCTCGGTTGTTGACCATGTTGACAACGCCAGACGGCGGCGGGCATAACGAGCAAACCAAGGCGGAGAACGACGGCGAGGCCTCGGACGGGAACGAACAGGAGCCGTGGAAGATGCGGCAGTGTAGTGGCAGACAGAGGGGAGTACGAGGGCAACAACATGTAACTCAAGCTTACAAACGGTACAAAAGCCCAAGGATTAATTGTTCATCAAATTTAGACAAAACCCAGATTGAACATGGCAATAACATCTAACCAAACCACTGTTTTTGGCACTCACAAACAAACGGATCGGTCCGATCCATAAAATCAACATCATGTGCCAAAATTTTTATTGGAGCATGACCACAAGTTGTTGTAAGTAGAAGTCGAGCATGTTCAGAAGCCCATTTGTCCACCTGAAACTTCTTTTTTTGCCGTTCAACATGTCCGCCCATGAGAAATTTCTTGTTGAAAAACTTAAGCCTCATGGACAATAGTAACCTCACATTCAATAGGAAGAATGTGACAAAGCTTCTGTTTGCCTGGTTAGATGCATATCCTTCTATCGTTATTGTCCTCAAACGAATGTCATGAGAACTGAGAAAATCCCAGTGCTTATTACGCCACCGATTGGTTATATTTTTCTCTCCATGTGTCTGTGCCTAAGTAGACATGAAGATTGAAAACAGTTAAGGTCTGAAAAAAGAGTATGTCGAAAGAGCGACAACTGAATGGTTAATTCTAGTACAATATATACGGGCTTTCAATGTGCATGAAATCATCATCTTTATATATAAATTCTCCATACATCAAAAGCATCCCAGCAAGCCAATAATTATGTTCAGATCATAACTACACATTCCGATATATAAGATCTTGACAGAATCCAGCAACATTGATAGGCTATCCATGGACAAACTCTTCATTGAGCATGTAACATAATATTAGTACCCAAAGTGTACTCCAAGATGATATAAAACTTATGCGCACAAATGAATAATGCAGCTTATTGATATGTCTCCGTCGTATCTATAATTTTTTATTGTTCCATGCCAATATTATTCAACTTTCATATACTTTTGGCAACTTTTTATACTATTTTTGGGACTAACATATTGTTCCAGTGCCTAGTGCCAGTTCCTGTTTGTTGCATGTTTTATGTTTCGCAGAAACCCAATATCAAACGGAGTCCAAACGGGATAAAAACGGACGGAGAATATTTTTGGAATATTTATGATTTTTGCGAAGAAAAAACAACGCGAGACGGTGCCCGAGGGGACCACGAGGCAGGGGGCGCGACCCAGGGGGGCAGGCGCGTCCTGGACCCTCGTGGGCACCCCGTAAGGCGGTTGACGCTCTTCTTTTGCCGCAAGAAAGCTAATTTTATGAGAAAAATCTGGGCGAAAGATTCAACCCAATCGGAGTTATGGATCTCCGGATATAAAAGAAACGGTGCCAGGGCAGAATCTGAGAGCGCAGAAACAGAGAGAGACAGAGAGATAGATCCAATCTCAGAGGGGCTCTCGCCCCTCCCATGCCATGGGAGCCAAGGACCAGAGGGGAAACCCTTCTCCCATCTAGGGAGAAGGTCAAGGAAGAAGAAGAAGAAGGGGGGCTCTCTCCCCCCTTCCGGTGGCGCCGGAGCGCTGCCGGGGGCCATCATCATCACCGCGATCTTCATTAACACCTCTGCCATCTTCACCAACATCTCCATCACCTTCCCCCATCTATATTCAGCGGTCCACTCTCCCGCAACCCGCTGTACCCTCTACTTGAACATGGTGCTTTATGCTTCATATTATTACCCAATGACGTGTTGCCACCCTATGATTTCTGAGTAGATTTTCGTTGTCCTATCAATGATTGATGAATTGCTATGATTGGTATGAGTTGCATGTTTTATTATTGGTGTTGTCCTATGGTGCTCTTCGTGTCGCGCAAGCGTGTGGGATCCCCACTGTAGGGTTTGCAATATGTTCATGATTTTCTTATGGTGGGTGGCGTGAGTGACAGAAGCACATACCCGAGTAAGTAGGTTGTTTGCGTATGGGATAAAGGGGACTTGATACTTTAATGTTATGGTTGGGTTTTACCTTAATGATCTTTAGTAGTTGCGGATGCTTGCTAGAGTTCCAATCATAAGTGCATATGATCCAAGAAGAGAAAGTATGTTAGCTTATGCCTCTCCCTCAAATAGAATTGCAATAGTGATTACCGGTCTAGTAAAGTAGTCAATTGCTTAGGGATAATTTCACAACTCCTACCACCACTTTTCCACACTCGCTATATTTACTTTATTGCTTCTTTATCTAAACAGCCCATACTTTTATTTACGTGCTCTTTATTATCTTGCAAACCTATCCTACAACACCTACAAAGTACTTCTAGTTTCATACTTTTTCTAGGTAAAGCGAACACTAAGCGTGCATAGAGTCGTATCAGTGGCAGATAGGACTTGAGAGAATATTTGTTCTACCTTTAGCTCCTTGTTGGGTTCGACACTCTTACTTATCTAAAGGGGCTACAATTATCCCCTACACTTGTGGGTTATCACTTATGATTATAAATGTGTAGATGATAATATACGACACCTGAATAAGTGTGGAGCCAAACACCAACTTGTGATCATTAAACGGATCACGAATTATACCCGAGGTCTCCAGTTTGGGCGCAGAGATGACAGTTATTTGCGAAGGTATATAACAATAATGAACGAGCAACCTTTGGAGTGAAGGGGCATCTTTGATGATGAGTTGCTGTCCTTCAAAACAAATTCCAACGCTTTTAAGGTGAGGCGACTTTATTTGGAGACAATTGATATGGATTTCTATTCCCAAAATAATCAGCAAGCGCTCCAAGGCAGGGCAACTGGAGTGGATGATGATATGAAGTGAGGCCTCTGACAGATAAACCACCACAAGCAAAAGTTTTTTTAGCAGTGGAAGTTGAAGCATTTGTACCAAATCGTCTGGTAGATGGCACTGGGCGAAGATGGCGGTGTGGAGAGAGGAGGAAAACCACGAGATGGACAATGGTGGTGTGGGCACAAATTTTTGGTGTTCGGTTCATGGTATGAATCTTTCGTGGTAATGGTAGAACTCAAATTGCTGGAGTTTTTCAAATTCAGGGGATGTCAGCCAAGCGTCCACCATGCAGGGTATGGATAACAGGTAGCGTGTCGGGATGAAGATGCGTTGAACGGAGCCCTGGTGGAGGAGATGATGGCTCTGAGGAGTTCAAAATCATGAACGACAGATAGCCGACGACACTCGAGATTGAGGGGCGTGGCGCACCATAGAGGCCGCCACTGAGTTGAGAGGACTTGGGTGCGGCAGTAATCCTTGGTGGGGAGAAGCGAGACGATCTCCCCAAGGATGGTGTCCGAGAGATCGCTGATGTGGTCCACCCGAGATTCTATGGGTTCCTCAGATCTTGCTGCTTCTCCCGGCATTGCCAGGTGCGGGATCTACAATTGGCATCATCGCTGGCGGGAGCCTCATCTTCTTGGCGCTAGGGCCAGCTGACTCCATTATTTCCTTGTGGCGTTGCTCTGAGCTCACGAGTTTGAGCAGAGTAGCCAAAGACGAGCCTAGTGGCAGTGCGAGTGGGGAAGAAGGAGGGTTGGGGTTTTCTGTAGGAGTGGAAGAACAGGAGCATGCGTTTTCTGTACGAGTGAGGAAGATGGGGAGCGGGGGGAATTGGGGGGCGACGGAAGCGGGAGATTCCAGCGAGCTGCAATATAAGTGGAAGCGAGGAGGAAGGAGGATTTTTCTGGGATCGCCCCCACTTCAAGAAATATGGGCTTTTCCTCGCAAAAAACAAAACCAAATGGGCTTTAATATGGATAGGCTTTTGTATCGGCCCAGTCGGTAGCCCGTGTTTCGCACTGGAGGGCCTTAACACTAGAGTGAAGGAAATATACCCTAGAGGAAATAATAAAGTTGTTATTATATTTCCTTATATCATGATAAATGTTTATTATTCATGCTAGAATTGTATTAACCGGAAACTTAGTACATGTGTGAATACATAGACAAAACAGAGTGTCCCTAGTATGCCTCTACTTGACTAGCTCGTTAATCAAAGATGGCTATGTTTCCTGACCATAGACATGTGTTGTCATTTGATGAACGGGATCACATCATTAGAGAATGATGTGATGGACAAGACCCATCCGTTAGCTTAGCATAATGATCATTAAGTTTTATTGCTATTGCTTTCTTCATGACTTATACATGTTCCTCTGACTATGAGATTATGCAACTCCCGAATACCGGAGGAACACCTTGTGTGCTATGAAATACCACAACGTAACTGGGTGATTATAAAGATGCTCTACAGGTGTCTCCGAAGGTGTTTTTTGGGTTGCCATAGATCGAGATTAGGATTTGTCACTCCGTGTATCAGAGAGGTATCTCCAGGCCCTCTCAGTAATGCTCATGACTATAAGGCTTGCAAGCAATGTGACTAATGAGTTAGTTATGGGATGATACATTACAGAACGAGTAAAGAGACTTGCCGGTAACAAGATTGAACTAGGTATGAGGATACCGATGATCGAATCTCGGGCAAGTAACATACCGATGACAAAGGGAATAACGCATGTTGTTATTGCGGTTTGACCGATAAAAATCTTCGTAGAATATGTAGGAACCAATATGAGCATCCAGGTTCTGCTATTGGTTATTGATCAGAGATATGTCTCGATCATGTCTACATAGTTCTCGAACCCGTAGGGTCCGCACGCTTAACGTTCGATGATGATTTGTATTATGAGTTATGTGTTTTGATGACCGAAGTTTGTTCGGAGTCCCGTATGAGATCACGGACATGACGAGGAGTCTCGAAATGGTCGAGAGGTAAAGATTCATATATTGGAAGGTAGTATTTGGACATCGGAATGGTTTCGAGTGGTTCGGGTATTTTACCGGAGTACCGAGGGGTTACCCGAACCCCCCGGGAAGCATTGGGCCTACATGGGCCTTAGTGGAGAGAGAGGAGGGCCACAAGGGGTGGACGCTGCCCCCCATGGCAGTCCGAATTGGACTAGGGGAGGGGGCGACGCCCCCTTTCCCTCTTCCTCTCCCTCTCCTTCCTTTTCCCCTCAGGTAAGAAAGGAAAAAAGGGGGGGGGGATGATCCTACTAGGAGTGGAGTCCTAGTAGGACTCACCCCATGGCGCGCCCCTCCTGGTCGGCCGCCTCCTCCTCCCCTCCTTTATATACGGGGGCGGGGGGAACCCCAAAGGCAGATCAATTGTTCTCTTAGCCGTGTGCGGTGCCCCCTCCATAGTTTACTCATCCGGTTATAGCGTCGTAGTGCTTAGGCGAAGCCCTGCGCAGATCACATCATCATCACCGTCACCACGCCGTCGTGTTGACGAAACTCTGCCTCGACTGACCCTCTGCCGGATCAAGAGTTTGAGGTACGTCATTGAGCTGAACATGTGTTGAACTTGGAGGTGTCGTACGTTCGGTACTAGATCAGTTGGATCGTGAAGATGTTCGACTACATCAACCGCCTTAACCTAATGCTTCCACTTTTGGTCTACGAGGGTACGTGGACACACTCTCCCCCTCTCGTTGCTATGCATCTCCTAGATAGATCTTGCATGAGCGTAGGATTTTTTTTTAAATTGCATGCTACGTTCCCCAACATAGAGGCAGCCATTAGAGACACTCTCCATCTCTCCAGCTTATTGCCCATTCGAAAAAAAGAGATGCCTCCAGCTTAATTATGGCTCCTCATTGGTAAGATTTTTCAACTTGAAAAAAAGTTATAGGTCCTTTTAGGACCAGCTTGGCATCCACCAAATTAGAGGAAGGTGTACTGCATGCAGACACTCACACTGATCGTAGCGCAGCAAAATGAGGGGTCAAATAACACGCCCACAATATACATAGATTGTAAAGGTTGACATGGTAACATTCACACTAAACTATGCTTCACAAGATACGGTATGCATACTAGCTAACATTCACAAGCACATTCACAAGCACTTAAGTTCAGCGTGTTTACGCATCTAAATGATTCACAAGACTATAACCGAGACAAAGCTGTGAGAATGTGTAGAAATAAAGAAAAAAAATGATAAATGCTTCTCTGAGCAAAGGGCCTCCCTACGCAGGCATTAATTTCCTGGGCATGCTTCTTTCTCCTCAATGTTGCATGCACTTTGAGCATGTTGGCAACTCCACAGCGAGCTTGATGGCTCATCTTGCAATTTACGCTCACACATTGCAGCAAATAGAGGAGGCAATAGAGATCACTCAACATCAGACAATTTGGTGCAGTTCCACTGAAATCATCTCCATTGTCCTGAATGCAAAAAGATAGGAAAGCGCTGTACTTAAATGCTATCACAACAGTAGCAGATATCAATTGCTCGGCATGACAAAACACGATCTTCTGGACGAAGGGGATACTGACCTGTGTGAGGAAGATTATGCATAATTTTATAAGTGGTTAGTTGATTTCCACCTTGGGATCTCATATGATGGCACGGAGGAAATTCTATGCAATCGATGAGCGCAATTCCTTCTGTGTGGTTGTAGAAAATTTGTTTGACTAACCCCAATATCTTTTTGGTGCAGTTCCACTAAAATAATGCACCGCTGTTTGCACGACCCCTACTCGCAGGCCAGGCCATCAATGACTCAGTCTCTTTTATCTTGCATTGACGGAGCGACTGCAGTGCTTGTTTGCTCCTGCACACATGACATGCTCGTTCCACACTGCAAGCAGCAAGTCAACGTACGAATAAGCTTATTTCATCTTGCGTTGGTCATTCTACCTAGTTAAGAATGCAGGAATACCTAGAGCACCGTGAGGTCAGCTGACAACAGGTTCCACTAAAATTGAAGTTTGTGCTTCGGTTTGCACAAATAGACACCATATGGATATAGCCAACCATGTTTGCACAAATATGTAACAGGGTTATTTAACTAGTGTCATTTTTTTGCAGTGGCATATGAGTAACATCATCATCTCATATGTTATCAATGGCATTACAGTGACAGCATGAAAAATTGTCATTAACTAAGAAGTGCCATCACATCAAATCAACACTGGCACTAGATTAACGGGGCTTACATTAACATGCATAACAATTGCATTATCACTATCGGATGACAAAATAGGAGTAGCACTTGATCAGTATGTACGTGCATGGTTAATAGGAATGATCGTTCTAACAAAGGGTGACACAGAAAGGAGAAACACATCGTCATGTCAACCATTGTGCAATTTAATTTTGTGCAGTTCAACGGAGATGCAGCTATGTTACTGGTGTCAGAGTTTAGTGTAACGGCCCAAAACACTCTTTATGAGAAATAAAGCAAGACATAAGCATTTCATAAAATGGTGGTGGCATTGATTCATTTTATCAATGGCAATAGACTGACAACAACATTACTTAACAACGACATCACATTAACAGTGGCATTGTATCATTTTACCTGTGATGTTGGATTAACAGCGACATCACATTAACAGTGGCTTTGTTTCATTTTACCTATGATGTTAGATTAATAGCAGCAAAGGCCATAGGGACAGGGGAGGCACAAGCACATTTTACATCCACCGATGCATAAAGTGGTGAGGCAGAGGTGTTGCCGAGTGCGACAAACATGCAAAGCATGTCTGGATTTGTGCATTTTTTGTTCTCGTCAGTGACCTTTCCTATGTGACCACAAGAAATCTATACATGCTCATTCTTGGTTGCATTGTCGACCCAACACCCCCACTTCCTGTCCTTTTTTGACCAAGAGACCGGCCAGGCCAACATCTTTATTTCCCTTTCCAACCAAGAGATTGGTTTGTTAGCCAGTATCTGTAGTACCTTTTTTCCTCTAATAGTAAAAATTTAGGTGGTGTTCGAGTGTTGACAAGCCGACGGAGCTAGGTACATGGAGAGCTTTGTAATACTAGAAGAAGATCCACATGTAGGATGCATCGACATGGGGAGCAATCCTAACTTGATGAAAAAAGGGATGCATCGACGTTGGGAGCTGGGCCATCAGAACAAGGCCGGTTCTAAAAAAAGTTATACCATCGGTCAGCGGGATGTGGTGAGGTAGGCGGTGGGATCTACCAACTCGATGGCGGGGAGCAAGGGTGAGGAGGACCTCCCATGCTGGCGCCAAGTCAGATAAGATGGCGCGCGTCAGCTTCCTCCCTCGCCACCGACGAGCACCAGCGGAAGGTATCCGGTCGAATATGTGTCAACCGGATAGAAGAGATAGAGAGGGACAAAGAGAGTGGACACCACGGTCTTGTTTAGATCTAGAGAGAGTGAGAGAGTGAGAAGAAGAGAACAACCCTAGCAAGCAAGTTCCGAAGTGGACCAGTGGAGTACCAACTGTTTTTTCCTCTATAGCGATCATTTTAAATTGAATACGCGCGCATCCATCACTACAAAAAAATACACTTCCGTGATGATACGTGTTTGTCATAGTAGGTCATGTTTTCTGTCATGCATGTACATCCATGACAATTTTATGACAGAATCAAGATAGTCATACATGTGTTGTCGTAGAAGTGTTCCACGACATTACCAAAATTATCATCACGGAAGTGTCCACTTCCGTGACGATAAATGGCGCGTCATGGAAGTGCTTTTGTCAAGGGTAACTGACACGTGGCATCCACCATAACGGGTCGTAGTTAAGCTATCGAGTTCCGGTTTGGATCCGATAACCCGTTAACAGCCCGGACCAATGGGGATTTTCCATGTGTAAAATTCTCATCCGCCGGCAGATCCATGTGTCGGCCCAACATTCAGACAGTTGTCATCCAGCGAATGGACGAGATGCGCCTATGATATGTCAACACGTGTCTCAGCCCAACAGTGGCCCATTCAGGTCAAAAGGCAGGCCCGTTTGACTTGGTCAAAAGGTAATGGCCGGCCCACTTAAAGCCTGCTAGCGGCCTATTCGCATATAGCCCATTTACAACCTGCGAACTCATGACCCATTATGGCATATCCGAATTAGGCCCAGTAGCATCATATGGGCCATCCAATATGATTCCAGCCCGTTGTAACTTCTGGCCCATGTATGGCCCATGAAGTCTTCCGGCCCATATGATGCCCTTTGTAACTCTTGGCCCATTAAAGGCCCATGGTGAAACTGGCCCGTAATGAACAGTGTATCGCTTTATACCCATTAATGGCCCATTATTCCATTGGGCCGTTTCCAGCCCGTGTTATCTTTCAGACTTCTGAGGGCCCATTTATTCTTGGGCTGATATGCAGCATTCAATTACTTACGGTCCGTAACTGGCCTGTTCCGATTGTGGGCCAAATTCAGCCCGTGATTAAATTCGGCCCGTTTGTGGCTCGTTAATCTGTTGGGTCGTTTTCACAACGTCATCAAATACGGCCGATTAACGACGGCCCGTTATGCTCGGCCCATGAATGGACGATTCCAACTCTAGCCTGTTTACGGCCCATAATGCGGTCCGTTATTGGCCCATGTTTGGCCAATCGATCATACGACCCGTAGAAGGCCTATTGTTTCTACGGCCCGTAGAAGGCACATTGTTTCTACGGCCCATAGAAGGCCCATTGTTTCTATGGCCCGTAGAAGGCCCATTGTTTCTACGGCTTGTAGAAGGCCCATTGTTTCTACGGCCCGTAGGAGGCCCATGGTCACTGCAGTAAATATGTAGCCCATGGTTATTGTGGCCTAGTTTTGAAAAATAGGTTATTGCGGCCACTAGCAAACCGCGGGAAAAGAACAACACTGACTACAAGGAAACAAATAAACAAGACAACAAGGAAATAAATAAGCAAGCAACTTACGCTAGGCTATCATGGCTATTACACATATTACATCCACCAGGCATCAAAGTTTGCCACCAGTGCAAATATGGGGAACAAAGCATCATATTACATACACTGGTTGTCAAAGTTGGCGACCAATGCAAATAAACACCACATCAAGACAAATCCAACACTGAAACCACTTCACAAGTGCTTAAGAAACAATATCTTGGGTATCCACCATGCTGGCAAGACGCTTAGCAAGCTTATTAGCTTTCTCTTGTTTGGCGCTGAAATCCTCTAGCGCTTGCTGTTGCACGAGAAAGTGTGCATCTGAATTCTGCAGGGACTTCCTCAGTCCTTCGGCTTCCTATCACAGCACATCTGATCGATGTCTTTCAACTTGAAGTTGAGACTCAAGAAGCCGAATTGATTCAGGCAGCGAGTTCGAAGAGCTGGTGCCAGCAGTAGTGGCCAGTAACTCGAACACTACATCAAGATAAGACTTGGGGGTTGTCTCAGTGTCTTCAATATAGTTTTTATCATCTTTCTTGGAGATCAACAAGGATGTCTCACTATCTTGAACCTTATCTGCATTACTTCCTTTACCATTGCATAACAAGGTACTCTTCTCCAATATTTTGTCCAGATTCTAAAAGAAAAGCTAGCAGATAGATCACATGTTTACCATGTTGTATATGACATTTTGGTAAACCAGTTCAGTAGTAAGGTGGACAAGATAATAGCATGAAACAAACATATATCTATGTAGTATGGTCACTGTATGGTCTATATCATTCTAGTTTATGTTGCCAAATCAAGATAGAGACAGTTCAAATCATATCTGTTTAAGACAAAGCAGCATAGATGATGTCTACTACACAACCTTCTTCTTGTAGACGTTGTTGGGCCTGCAAGTGCACATGTTTGTAGGACAATAGCAAATTTCCCTCAAGTGGATGACCTAAGGTTTATCAATCCGTAGGAGGCGTAGGATGAAGATGGTCTCTCTCAAACAACCCTTCAACCAAATAACAAAGAGTCTCTTGTGTCCCCAACACACCCAATACAATGGTAAATTGTATAGGTGCACTAGTTTGGCGAAGAGATGAAGATACAAGTGCAATATAGATAGTAGATAAAGGTTTTTATAATCTGAAATTATAAAAACAGCAAGGTAACAAGTGGTAAAAGTGAGCATAAACGGTATTGCAATGGTAGGAAACAAGGCCTAGGGTTCATACTTTCACTAGTGCAAGTTCTCTCAACAATAATAACATAGATAGATCATATAACAATCCCTCAACATGCAACAAAGAGTCACTCCAAAGACACTAATAGCAGAGAACGAACGAAGAGATTATGGTAGGGTACGAAACCACCTCAAAGTTATTCTTTCGGATCAATCTATTCAAGAGTTCATACTAGAATAACACCTTAAGACACAAATCAACCAAAACCCTAATGTCACCTAGATACTCCATTGTCACCTCAAGTACCCGTGGGCATGATTATACGATATGCATCTCACAATCTCAGATTCATCTATTCAACCAACACAAAGTACTTCAAAGAGTGCCCCAAAGTTTCTACCAGAGAGTCAAGAACGTGTGCCAACCCCTATGCATAGGTTCATGGGCGGGACCCGCAAGTTGGTCACCAAAACATACATCAAGAGGCACATGATATCCCATTGTCACCACAGATAAGCCCGGCAAGACATACATCAAGTGTTCTCATAAAAGACTCAATCCGATAAGATAACTTCAAAGGGGAAACTCAATTCATCACAAGAGAGTAGAGGGGGAGAAACATCATAAGATCCAACTATAATAGCAAAGCTCGGGATACATCAAGATCGTGCCATAGAGGGAACATGAGAGAGAACACGAGAGAGAGAGAGATCAAACACATAGCTACTGGTACATACCCTCAGCCTCGAGGGTGAACTACTCCCTCCTCGTCATGGAGAGCGCCGAGATGATGAAGATGGCCACCGGTGAAGGATCCCCCCTCCGGAAGGGTGTCGGGAAGGGCTCCCGAGAGGTTTTTGGTGGCTACAGAGGCTTGCGACGGCGGAACTCCCGATCTATCTTCTCTGTGGATGTTTTTAGGGTACGTGGGACTATATAGGCGAAAGAAGTCGGTCGGGGGATGCTCGAGGGGTCCACGAGACAGGGGGCCGTGCCCTATCGGGGGGGGGGGGCGCCCCTATCTCCTGGGCTCCTCGAGGATCTTCTGACTTGATCTCCAAGCCTCCAGGATGATATTCTTCCAAAAAATCATGATGCCGAAGGTTTCATTCCGTTTGGACTCCGTTTGATATTCCTTTTCTTCGAAATACTGAAATAGGCAATAAAACAACAATATGGGCTGGGCCTCCGGTTAATAGGTTAGTCCCAAAAGTAATATAAAAGTGTATAATAAAGCCCATAATCATTCAAAACACGTAATATAATAGCATGGATCAATCAAAAATTATAGATACGTTGGAGATGTATCAAGCATCCCCAAGCTTAATTCCTGCTCGTCCTCGAGTAGGTAAATGATAAAAACAGAATTTTTGATGTGGAATGCTACCTAGCATGATTCTCAATGTGATTTTCTTTATTGTGGCATGAATGTTCAGATCCAAATGATACAAGATAAAATCTTATAAAACATAAAAATAATAATGCTTCAAAGCATACTAACAAATAATCATGTCCTATCAAAATAGCATAGCCAAAGAAAGCTTATCCCTACAAAATCATATAGTTAAGCCATGCTTCATTTTCATTACACAAAATACTCCCATCATGCACAACCCCGATGACGAGTTGAGCAATTGTTTCATACTTTTTAACGCGCTTCAGCTTTTTCAACTCTTACGCAATACATGAGCGCAAGCCATGGACATAGCACTATGGTGGTATATGGTGGTGGTTGTGAGGACAAAAAGGTGGGAGAAGATAGTCTCACATCAAATAGGCGTATCAACGGGCTATGGAGATGCCCATCAATACATATCAATGTGAGTGAGTAGGGATTGCCATGCAACCGATGCACTAGAGCTATAAATATATGAAAGCTCAACAAAAGAGATTAAGTGGGTGTGCATCCAACTTGCTTGCTCACGAAGACCTAGGGCACTTTGAGGAAGCCCATCATTGGACTATACAAGCCAAGTTCTATAATGAAAAATTCCCACTAGTATATAAAAGTGACAACATATGAGACTCTCTATCATGAAGATCATGGTGCTACTTTGAAGCACAAGTGTGGAAAAAGAGACAGTAGCATTGTCCCTTCTCTCTTTTTCTCTCATTTTTTTCTTTTTCTTTCTTTATTTTTTTCTTTTCCCCTTTTTTTTACTTTTCTCTCTCTTTTTTCTTTCTTTTTGGTGGGCTTCTTTGGCCTCTTTTATTTTTATAAAGTCCGAAGTCTCATCCCGACTTGTGGGGGAATCATAGTCTTCATCATACTTTCCTCACTGGGACAATGGTCTAATAATGAAGATCATCACACTTATATGGATTTACAACTCAAGAATTACAACTCAAAGCTAGAACAAGATATGACTCTATATGAATGCCTCCGGCGGTGTACCGGTATATGCAATGAATCAAGAGCGACATGTATGAAAATTATGAAGGCGGCCTTGCCACAAATACGATGTCAACTACATGATCATGCAAAGAGCAATATGACAATTATGATGCATGTCATAATAACGGAACGGTGGAAAGTTGCATGGCAATATATCTCGAAATGGCTATGTAAATGCCATAATAGGTAGGTATGGTGGCTGTTTTGAGGAAGGTAAATAATGGGTTCAATACCGGCGAAAGTTGTGCGGTAATAAGAGAGGCTAGCAAAGTGGAAGGATGAGTGTGCGTATATCCATGGACTCACATTAGTCATAAAGAACTCATATACTTATTGCAAAAGTCTACTTAGCCCTCGAAGCAAAGTACTACTACGCATGCCCCAAGAGGGATAGATTGGTAGGAAAAGACCATCGCTCGTCCCCGACTGCCACTCATAAGGAAGACAATCAAAAGAGCATCTCATGCAACAAATTTGTCACACAACTTTTACCATACGTGCATGCTATGGGACTTGCCAACTTCAACAAAAGTATTTCTCAATTTCATAATTACCCACTAGCATGACTCTAACATTACTACCTTTATATCTCAAAACAATTATTAAGCAACATATTGATCATAGCATCCAATTCACTTCCTATGATAGTTTTCATTCAAATTACCATACTGTTTAAGACTCTCAAAATTATATAAGTGAAGAATGAGAGTTCATTAATTTCTACAAAATAAAACCACCGCCGTGCTCTAAAAAGATATAAGTAAAGTACTAGAGCAAACGACAAACTACTCCGAAAGATATAAGTGAAGATCAATGAGTAGCTAAATGATTTTGCAACTATGCGAAGACTCTCTCTCAATAAAGAATTTCAGATCTTGGTATTGTATTCAAGCAGCAAGAAAAACAAAATAAAATGACATTGCAAGGATAGCACAACTCATGTGAAGAAGCAAAAACTTAGGCTCAACCGATACTAACCGATAGTTGTTGAAGAAGAAAGGTGGGATGCCTACCGGGGCATCCCCAAGCTTAGATGCTTGAGACTTCTTAAAATATTATCTTGGGGTGCCTTGGGAATCCCCAAGCTTGAGCTTTTGTGTCTCCTTAATTCCTCTCATATCATGGTTTCTCTTCTTTTTATCAAAAGCTTCATTCACAACAAACTCAACAAGAACTCGTGAGATCGGTTAGTATAAACCAATGCAAAACCTTATCATCTTCTACTGTAACAAATCACTAACATTATTATTCAACATTGAATACTAAATGTCTCTGCATATTTAATACTCCTATCCTCAAATAGAATCATTAAACAAGCAAACATATGCAAACAATGCAAACATAACAGCAATCTGCCAAAACAGTACAGTCTGTAAAGAATGCAAGAGTAACAATACTTTCCTGACTCCAAAAATTCTGAACTAAAATTCCCAATGTAATAAATTTATCAGATCTTAATATGCAAAAATATTAAACATTATACCATTCTCTAACTTTTCTAGGGAATTTTTGCAACAGCGGCAAACTTTCTGTTTTCAAACAGCAACATGTATACTAGCAAAATAAGCATGGCAAAGGCTATCCTTGACTTTTTTACTGAAACTAAAGATGCAAAACATTATTCTAACTAACAGAAAGCAAAAACTAGCAAAATAAAATGACGCACCAAGCAAAACACATATCATGTGGTGAATAAAAATATAGCTCCAAGTAAAATTACCGATGAACGAAGAAGAAAGAGGGGATGCCATCCGGGGCATCCCCAAGCTTATTTGCTTGGTTGTCCTTGGGGTGTATTGGGCATCCCCAAGTTTAGGCTCTTTCCACTCCTTATTCCATAGTACATCGGATCTTTACCCAAAACTTGAAAACTTCAACCACACAAAACTCAACACAAAACTCGTAAGCTCCGTTACTATAAGAAAATAAATCCACCACTTAGGTACTGTAATGAACTCATTCTAAATTCATTTCGGTGTTAAACCTACTGTATTCCAACTTCCTTATGGTTTATAAACTAATTTACTAGCCATAGATGCATTGAAATAAGCAAACAACACACGAAAAACAGAATCTGTCAAAAACAGAACAGTCTGTAGCAATCTGTATCAAACGTATACTTCTGGAACCTCAAAAATTATGAAATAAATTTCTGGACCTGAGTAATTTGTCTATTAATTACCTGCAAAAATAATCAACCTAAAAGCGCTCTCCAGTAAAAAATGGCAGCCATTCTCGTGAGTGCAAAAGTTTCTGTTTTTTACAGCAAGATCATATAAACTTCACCCAAGTCTTCCCAAAGGTTCTACTTGGCACTTTATTGAAACAAGAGCTATAAAACATGATTACTACAGTAGCATAATTATGTGGACACACAAAAACAGTAAGGGTAAATATTGGGTTGTCTCCCAACAAGCACTTTTCTTTAATGCCTTTTTAGCTAGGCATGATGATGACAATGATGCTCACATAAGAGATAAGAATTGAAACATAAAGGGAGCATCATGAAGAATATGACCTGCACATTTAAGTCTAATCCACTTCCTATGCATAGGTACTTTGTGAGCAAACAACTTATGGGAACAATAATCAACTAGCATAGGAA
Organism: Triticum aestivum; assembly: GCF_018294505.1. NCBI lineage: Eukaryota > Viridiplantae > Streptophyta > Magnoliopsida > Poales > Poaceae > Triticum > Triticum aestivum. The sequence goes on from NC_057807.1 coordinate 356,203,655, forward strand.
GGTAAAACAAGCATAACTTCAAAATTTTAAGCACATAGAGAGGAAACTTGACATTATTGCAATTCCTACAAGCATATATTCCTCCCTCATAATAATTTTCAGTAGCATCATGAATGAATTCAACAATATAATTATCATGTGAGGCATAATCCAATTGAAAACTAAAATCATGATGACAAGTTTCATGTTTATAATTATTCTTAATAGCATACAAGTCATCACAATAATCATCATAGGTAGCAACTTTGTTCTCATAATCAATTGGAACCTCTTCCGAAATAGTGGAATCATCACTAAATAAAGTTGACACTCTTCCAAATCCACTTTCATGTTCATCACAATAAGATTCAACATCCTCCAAAATAGTGGGATCATTACTTCCTAAAGTTGACACTCTTCCAAACCCACTTTAATCAATATAATCATCATAAATAGGAGGCTTGCTTTCATCATAATAAATTTGCTCATCAAAACTTGGGGGACTAAAAATATCATATTCATCAAACATAGCTTCCCCAAGCTTGTGGCTTTGCATATCATTAGCATCATGGATATTCAAGGAATTCATACTAACAACATTGCAATCATGCTCATCATTCAAAGATTTAGTATCAAACATTCTATAGATTTCTTCTTCTAGCACTTGAGCACAATTTTCCTTTTCATCATACTCACGAAAGATATTAAAAAGACGAAGCGTACGAGACAAACTTAACTCCATTTTTTTGTAGTTTTCTTTTATAAACTAAACTAGTGATAAAACAAGAAACAAAAAGATTCGATTGCAAGATCTAAAGATATACCTTCAAGCACTCACCTCCCCGGCAACGGCGCCAGAAAAGAGCTTGATGTCTACTACACAACCTTCTTCTTGTAGACGTTGTTGGGACTGCAAGTGCACAGGTTTGTAGGACATTAGCAAATTTCCCTCAAGTGGATGACCTAAGGTTTATCAATCCGTAGGAGGCGTAGGATGAAGATGGTCTCTCTCAAACAACCCTGCAACCAAATAACAAAGAGTCTCTTGTGTCCCCAACACACCCAATACAATGGTAAATTGTATAGGTGCACTAGTTCGGCGAAGAGATGAAGATACAAGTGCAATATAGATAGTAGATAAAGGTTTTTATAATCTGAAATTATAAAAACAGCAAGGTAACAAGTGGTAAAAGTGAGTGTAAACGGTATTGCAATGGTAGGAAACAAGGCCTAGGGTTCATACTTTCACTAGTGCAAGTTCTCTCAACAATAATAACATAGATAGATCATATAACAATCCCTCAACATGCAACAAAGAGTCACTCCAAAGACACTAATAGCGGAGAACGAACGAAGAGATTATGGTAGGGTACGAAACCACCTCAAAGTTATTCTTTCGGATCAATCTATTCAAGAGTTCGTACTAGAATAACACCTTAAGACACAAATCAACCAAAACCCTAATGTCACCTACATACTCCATTGTCACCTCAAGTACCCGTGGGCATGATTATACGACATGCATCTCACAATCTCAGTTTCATCTATTCAACCAACACAAAGTACTTCAAAGAGTGCCCCAAAGTTTCGACCAGAGAGTCAAGAACGTGTGCCAACCCCTATGCATAGGTTCATGGGCGGAACCCGCAAGTTGGTCACCAAAACATACATCAAGAGGCACATGATATCCCATTGTCACCACAGATAAGCACGGCAAGACATACATCAAGTGTTCTCATAAAAGACTCAATCTGATAAGATAACTTCAAAGGGGAAACTCAATTCATCACAAGAGAGTATAGGGGGAGAAACATCATAAGATCCAACTACAATAGCAAAGCTCGGGATACATCAAGATCGTGCCATAGAGGGAACACGAGAGAGAACACGAGAGAGAACACGAGAGAGAGAGATATCAAACACATAGCTACTAGTACATACCCTCAGCCTCGAGGGTGAACTACTCCCTCCTCGTCATGGAGAGTGCCGGGATGATGAAGATGGCCACCGGTGAAGGATCCCCCTCCAGCAGGCTGCCGAGAAGGGCTCCCAAGAGGTTTTTGGTGGCTACAGAGGCTTGCGGCGGCGGAACTCCCGATCTATCTTCTCCGTGGATGTTTTCAGGGTACATGGGACCATATAGGCGAAAGAAGTTAGTCGGGGGATGCTCGAGGGGTCCACGAGATAGGAGGCCGCGCCATGTAGGGGGGAGGGCGCCCCTATCTCCTGGGCTCCTCGAGGATCTTCTGACTTGATCTCCAATCCTCCAGGATGATATTCTTCCAAAAAATTACGATGCCGAAGGTTTCATTCTGTTTGGACTCCGTTTGATATTCCTTTTCTTCGAAATACTGAAACAGGCAATAAAACAACAATATGGGCTGGGCCTCCGGTTAATAGGTTAGTCCCAAATGTAATATTAAAGTGTATAATAAAGCCCATAATCATTCAAAACAGGTAATATAATAGCATGGAACAATCAAAAATTATAGATACGTTGGAGACGTATCAATAGATAGAATACAAGTGTGGGAAACTACACAACAATAACAACACTTGTAATGTTCATGTCATGAGAACATTACTGTTTATTCAATTGAAACTGAAATCGACATAGAGCAAGTTACAACAGCAAACACGTTTAAAGAAACAGGTTTAAAACATACCTGTTGTGCCATTGGTGTTTATTGCATCCTTCAAATTTGAAATTAGTTGGTACGAGTAAATACATGATGCAAGAGCAAAGGGATATGAACCATAGCTACGGAACCTGACCTGAGAACAATTCTTCTTCTGCTTTAAGCATTGACTTGGGGTTCAGAGTGGTGGTCCTCGTGCTTTGGGCACTGTAGTTGCCTTACTAACTGCTCGTGTTTGGGTGCTCTGTGGTGGAGACGGTGCTGTGTCAACTGGAACTGGGTTACTATCTACTGGGGTTGTGGTTAGAAAGGGTGTAGCTGGTACTCTATCCAACTGGGTAGGGGTACAATATGCGTGAGTCTGGGTTATGTGTGGGGCCTGGTTCTTGGGCAAGTACAACTGTGGTTCTATCTACATCGACGGGTAGCACAATCTTTTCTGAAGACCGTTTACTCCCGTAGACACTGCCAGCACCCCCTCCAGTTCAAATGGCTGATAAACAAGAAAAGAAATTGAATGTACAAACATTGTAAGATACACAGGTGCAATGGATAGTAGGGAAGAAAACAGGGCATGAAATAATTCACATTTATGTCGTCTAACCAAACAGGATAGCATGCCATAACTTCACATATATGATGGCTAATTAAACAGGACAACATGACACAATTTCACATATATGATGGCTAACTAAATAAGATATAATGACATACTTCAAAATATGATGACTATGTAAATAGGATGACATGACATAACTATATGATGTGTCTATTAAAGTGGTTGGCATGCCATAATTCACAAACATGCCGTCGATGGAAACATGATGGCATGATATAATTCACGGATAGAATGACATAATTCAAAATATGATGACTATGTAAATAGGATGAGATGATATAACTATATTATGTCTTTAGAAAATGGGTTGGCATGCCATAATTCAGACACATGCTGTCTATGTAAACATCATGGCATGGTATAATTCAAATATATGATTTATATACTAAGCAAGTGAGTAGAGGGCAATCGCATATATGATGTGTCAACTAAGGAGATGGCATTCAATATTGTGTATATGATGTAAAAACTAAGCATTGCAAGACAACATATGCATGATATGAGTAATATTGTTGGGAAACGTAGCATGCAATTTCAAAAAAATTCCTATGCTCATGCAAGATCTATCTAGGAGATGCATAGAAACGAGAGGGGAGAGTGTGTCCACGTACCCTCACAGATGGAAAGCGGAAGCGTTTGACAACGTGGTTTATGTAGTCGAACTTCTTCTCGTTCCGACCGATCAAGCACCGAACGTACGGCACATCCGAGTTATGCACACGTTCCGCTCGATGACGTCCCTCGAACTCTTGATCCAGCAAAGTGTCGAGGGAGAGTTCCGTTAGCACGACAACATGGTGACGGTGATGGTGAAGTGATCCGTGCAGGGCTTCGCCTAAGGACTATGAAGATATGACCAGAGACGTAAACTGTGGAGGGGGGCGCCACACACGACTAACAATTGTTGGTGTTTGTTCTAGTGGTGCCCCCTCCCCATATATATAGGTTGGAGGGTAGGAGAGGCAGCCAAGGGGGCATCCCAAGTAGGAGGAATCCTACCTGGGTGCCTCCCAATTCAGCCTCCCCCCTTCCATATTCATCCGGAGGGGGAAGGAAGGAGGAGGGAGGTGAGAAGGAAGGGGGAGGCCGAATTGCTCCCCTTCCTTTATCTCTTCCCCTCTTTCCTTCCCCCCTTATTTTTGCCCACATGGGGCGCACCAGCCCCCTAGGGGCTGGTCTGTCCCCTTCTTGGCCCATTAGGCCCTTGTAGTTGCCGAGGGGATGCCCGGAACCCCTTCCGGGGACCCGATATGTACCCGGTACTCCCGGAACACTTCTAGTGTCCGAATATCATCGTCCAATATATGAATCTTTACCTATCGACCATTTCAAGACTCCTCATCATGTCCATGATCTCATCTGGGACTCTGAACAACATTCGGTCACCAAATCACATAACTCATATAGTATAAAATCGTCATCGAACGTTAAGCTTGCGGACCCTACGGGTTCAAGAACTATGTAGACATGGCCGAGACACCTCTCCAATCAATAACCAACAGCAGAACCTGGATGCTCATATTGGTTACCACATATTCTGTGAAGATCTTTATCGGTCATACCGTAATGACAACATACGTTATTCCCTTTGTCATTGGTATGTTACTTGGCCGAGATTCGATTGTCGGTATCTACATACCTAGTTCAATCTTGTTATTGGCAAGTCTCTTTACTCATTCTGTAATACATCATCCCGCAACGAAATCATTAGTCACATTGCTTGCAAGGCTTATTATGATGTGCATTATCGAGAGGGCCCAGAGATACCTCTCTAATACTCGGAGTGACAAATCCTAATCTTGATCTATGCCAACCCAACAAACACCTTTGGAGATACCTGTAGAGCATCTTTATAATCACCCAGTTACATTGTGACATTTGATAGAACACAAGGTATTCCTTCAGTATTGGGGAGTTGCATAATCTTATAGTCGAAGGAATATGTATTTGACATGAAGAAAGCAATAGCAATAGAACTGAATGATCAACATGCTAAGCTAATGAATGGTCTTGTCCATCACATCATTCTCCTAATGATGTGATCCCATTCATCAAAAGACAACACATGTCTATGGTTAGGAAACTTAACCATCTTTGATTAACGAGCTAGTCTAGTAGAGGATTACTAGGGACACAGTGTTTTGTCTATATATTCACACATGTATAAAGTTTCCGGTTAATACAATTCTAGCATGAATAATAAACATTTATCATGATATAAGGAAATATAAAATAACAACTTTATTATTGCCTCTAGGGCATATTTCCTTCAATCTCCCACTTGCACTAGATTCAATAATCTAGTTCACATCGCCATGTGATTTAACACGAATAGTTCACATCGCCATGTTACCAACACTCAAAGGGTTTACTAGAGTCAATAATCTAGTTCACATTGCTATGTGATTAACACCCAAAGAGTACTAAGGTGTGATCATGTTTTGCTTGTGAGAGAAGTTTAGTCAATGGATCTGCCACATTCAGATCCGTATGTATTTTGCAAATTTCTATGTCTACAATGCTCTGCATGGAGCTACTCTAGCTAATTGCTCCCACTTTCAATATGTATCCAGATTGAGACTCAGAGTCATCTGGATCAGTGTAAAAGCTTGCATCGACGTAACTCTTTACGACGAACTCTTTATCACCTCCATAACTGAGAAATATTTCTGTAGTCTTCTAAGGATAATTTTGACCGCTGTCTAGTGATCTACTCCTGGATCACTATTGTACCCCCTTGCCAAAGTCATGGTAAGGTACACAACAGGTTTGTTACACAACATGGCATACTTTATAGAACCTATGGCTAAGGCATAGGGAATGACTTTTATTCTCTCTCTATCTTGTGTCGTGGTCTGGCTTTGAGTCTTACTCAACTTCACACCTTGCAACACATGCTAGAACTTTTTCTTTAACTGATCTATTTTGAAATTCTTCAAAACTTTGTCAAGGTATGTGCTTTGTGAAAGTCCTATTAAGCGTCTCGATCTATCCCTATAGATCTTGATGCTCAATATGTAAGCAGCTTCACCGAGATTTTTTCATTGAAAAATTCTTATTCAAATATCCTTTATGCTATCCAAAAATTCTATATCATTTTCAATCAACAATATGTCATCTACATATAATATTAGAAATGCTACAGAGCTCCCACTCACTTTGTTGTAAATACAAGCTTCACTTCAAGTATGTATAAAACCATATGCTTTGATCAACTTATCAAACCGTATATTCCAACTCCGAGATGCTTGCACCAGTCCATAGATGGACCACTAGAGTTTGCACACTTTGTTAGCACCTTTAGGATCGACAAAACCTTTTGGTTGCATCATATACAACTCTTCTTTAAGAAATCCATTATGGAATGCATTTTTGACATCCATTTGCCAGATTTCATAAAATGCGGCAATTGCTAACATGATCCAGACAGACTTAAGCATCGCTACAAGTGAGAAAATTTCATCGTAATCAACACCTTGAACTGGACAAAAACTTTTGCGACAAGTCAATCTTTGTAGATAGTAACATTACCATCAGTGTTCGTCTTCCTCTTGAAGATCCATTTATTCTTTATGGCTCGCCGATCATCGGGCAAGTCCACCAAAGTCCACACTTTGTTCTCATACATGGATCCTTTCTCAGATTTCATGGCCTCAAGCCATCTGTCGGAATCTGGGCTCATCATAGCTTCTTCATAGTTCGTAGGTACATCATGGTCAAGTAACATGACTTCCAGAATAGGATTACCATACCACTCTAGTGCGGAACGTGCTCTGGTTGACCTACGAGGTTCTGTAGTAACTTGATCCAAAGTTTCATGATCATTATCATTAGCTTCCTCTGTGGTTGGTGTAGGCATCACGGGAACATATTTCTCTAATGAGCTACTTTCCTATTCGAGAGAAGGTACAATTACCTAATCAAGTTCTACTCCCCCCACTCACTTCTTTTGAGAGAAACCCCTTCTCTAGAAAGTTTCCATTCTTGGCAACAAGTATCTCGCCTTCGAATTTGTGGTAGAAGGTGTAACCAATTGTTCCTTAGGGTATCCTATGAAGACGCACTTCTCTGATCTGGGTTCGAGCTTAGGTTTCTTGCCAAACCATAGTTCATACGGTGTCATCTCAACGGATTTAGACGGTGCCCTATTTAACGTGAATCCAGCTGTCTCTTATGCATAACCCTAAAACAATAGTGGTAAATCGGTAAGAGACATCATAGATCGCATCATATCTAATAAAGTACGAGTATGACGTTTGGACACACCATTATGCTGTGGTGTTCTAGGTGGCGTGAGTTGTGAAACTATTCCACATTGTTTTAAATGAAGGCCAAACTCGTAACTCAAATATTCGCCTCCACGATCAGATCATAGAAACTTTATTTTCTTATTACATGATTCTCCACTTCACTCTGAAATTCTTTGAACTTTTAAAATGTTTAAGACTTGTGTTTCATTAAGTAGATATACCCATATATGCTTAAATCATCTGTGAAGGTTAGAAAATAATGATACCCGCCGCGTGCTTCAACACTCATCGGATCGCATACATCGGTATGTATTATTTCCAATAAGTCATTAGCTCGCTCCATTGTTCTGGAGAACGGAATTTTAGTCATCTTGCCCATGAGGCATGGTTCACAAGCATCAAATGATTCATAATCAAGTGATTCCAAAATTCATCCACATGGAGTTTATTCATGCGCTTTACACCAATATGATCTAAACGGCAGTGCCAGAAGTATGTTGCACTATCATTATCAACTTTGCATCTTTTGGCATTAATATTATGAATATGTATATCACTATGATCGAGATTCAATAAACCATTTATATCGGGTGTATGACCACAGAAGGTTTTATTCATGTAAACAGAACAACAATTATTCTCTGACTTAAATGAATAACCGCAATAAACATGATCTAATCATATTCATGCTTAACGCAGACACCAAATAACATTTATTTATGTTCAACACTAATCCCGAAGGTAGAGTGAGCTTGCGATGTTTGATCATATCAACCTTGGAATCAATTCCAACACCCATCATCACCTCGCCCTTAACTAGTCTCTATTTATTCTGTAACTCGTGTTTCATGTTACTAATCTTAGCAACTGAACCAGTATCAAATACCCAGGGGCTACTACGAACACTAGTAAGGTACACATTAATAACCTGTATATCAAATATACCTTTGTTCACTTTGCCATCCTTCTTATCAGCCAAATGTTTTGGGCAATTCTGCTTCCAGTGACCATTTCCTTTGCAGTAGAAGCACTCAGTTTGAGGCTTGGGTCTAGCTTTTGGCTTCTTCATGGGAGTGGCAACTTGCTTGCAATTCTTCTTGAAGTTCCCTTTCTTTCCCTTTCCCTTTTACTTGAAACTAGTGGTATTGTCAACCATCAACACTTGATGCTCTTTCTTGATTTCTACCTTCACTGATTTCAGCATTGCGAAGAGCTCAGGAATCATTTTCGTCATCCCTTGCATATTATAGTTCATAACGAAGTTATAGTAGCTTGGTGATAGTAACTAGAGAACTCTGGCAATCACTATATTATTTGGAATATTAACTCACATTTGATTCAAGCGATTGTAGTACCCAGACATTCTATGCACATGCTCACTAGCTGAGCTATTCTCCTCCATCTTGTAGGCAAAGTACTTGTCAGAGGTCTCGTACCTCTCGACACGGGCATGATTCTGAAATACTAATTTCAACTCTTGGAACATCTTATATGCACCATGGTGTTCAAAACGTTTTTGAAGTCCCGGTTCTAAGCCATAAAGCATGGCGCACTAAACTATCAATTAGTAATCATACCGAGCTTGTCAAATGTTCATAACGTTTGGATCTGCTCCTGCAACAGGTTTGTCACCTAGTGGTGCATCAAGGACATAATTCTTCTATGCAGCAATGAGGATAATCCTCAGATCACGGACCCAGTCCGTATCATTGCTACTATCATCTTTCAACTTTTCTCTAGGAACATATCAAAAAATATATATACACTGGTATGCGTCAGTGCTATACACACGGTTTTTAAACCCTTTCTGCGACAGCATTTGGAACCGTCGCCAAGTGAGTGTGGGCGATAGGGGGTCCTTCCCACACGACCCAGAAACCGTCAGGGATATGTGTTGGGGAACGTAGCAGAAATTCAAAATTTTCCTACGTGTCACCAAGATCTATATATGGAGAAACTAGCAACGAGGGGAAGGAGAGTGCATCTACATACCCTTGTAGATCGCTAAGCAGAAGCGTTCAAGAGAACAGGGTTGAAGGAGTCGTACTCGTCGTGATCCAAATCACCGGAGATCCTAGTGCCGAACGGACGGCACCTCCGCGTTCAAGACACGTACAGCCCGGTGACATCTCCCATGCCTTGATCCAGCAAGGAGAGAGGGAGAGGTTGAGGAAGACTCCATCCAGCAGCAGCACAACGGCGTGGTGGTGGTGGAGGAGCGTGGCTATCCTGCAGGGCTTCGCCAAGCACCACAGAAGAGGAGGAAGAAGAGATGCAGGGCTGCACCAACGAGAGATCGAATTGCGTATTATGGGCAGCCCTAGGCCTCACTATATATAGGGGATAGGGAGGAGGGTGCGCCCCCTCTAGGGTTCCCACCCCTGGGGGGCGGCAGCCCTAGATGGGAAACAAGGGGCGGCCAAGAGGGGAGAGAGGGAGGCGCCCCCTAGGGTGGGCCTTAGGCCCATCTAAGCCTAGGGTTTCCTCCTTTTTTTCCTCCTAGCTGCCCCTTGGGCCTTGTGGGAGGTGCACCAGCCCACTTAGGGGCTGGTCCCTCACCACTCTTGTCCCATGCAAGCCTCCGGGGTTGGTGGCCCCACTTGGTGGACCCCCGGGACCCTCCCGGTGGTCCCGGTACATTACCGATAAACCCCGAAACTCTTCCGTTGACCAAAACAGGACTTCCCATATATAAATCTTTACCTCCGGACCATTCCGGAACTCCTCGTGACATCCGGGATCTCATCCGGGACTCCGAACAACATTCGGTAACCACATACAAAACTTCCTTTACAACCCTAGCGTCATCAAACCTTAAGTGTGTAGACCCTACGGGTTCGGGAGACATGTAGTCATGACCGAGACGTTCTCCGGTCAATAACCAACAGAAGGATCTGGATACCCATGTTGGCTCCCACATGTTCCATGATGATCTCATCGGATGAACCACAATGTCAAGGACTCAATCGATCCCGTATACAATTCCCTTTGTCTAGTGGTATTGTACTTGCCCGAGATTCGATCGTCGGTATACCGATACCTTGTTCAATCTCGTTACCGGCAAGTCTCTTTACTCGTTCCGTAACACATCATCCCGTGATCAACCCCTTGGTCACATTGTGCACATTATGATGATGTCCTACCGAGTGGGCCCAGAGATACCTCTCCGTTTACACGGAGTGACAAATCCCAGTCTCGATTCGTGCCAACCCAACAGACACTTTCGGAGATACCTGTAGTGCACCTTTATAGTCACCCAGTTACGTTGTGATGTTTGGTACACCCAAAGCATTCCTACGGTATCCGGGAGTTGCACAATCTCATGGTCTAAGGAAAAGATACTTGACATTAGAAAAGCTTTAGCATACGAACTACGATCTTTGTGCTAGGCTTAGGATTGGGTCTTGTCCATCACATCATTCTCCTAATGATGTGATCCCGTTATCAATGACATCCAATGTCCATGGTCAGGAAACCGTAACCATCTATTGATCAACGAGCTAGTCAACTAGAGGCTTACTAGGGACATGGTGTTGTCTATGTATCCACACATGTATCTGAGTTTCCTATCAATACAATTATAGCATGGATGATAAACGATTATCATGAACAAGGAAATATAATAATAACCAATTTATTATTGCCTCTAGGGCATATTTCCAACAGTCTCCCACTTGCACTAGAGTCAATAATCTAGTTCACATCGCCATGTGATTAACACTCACAGGTCACATCGCCATGTGACCAACATCCAAAGAGTTTACTAGAGTCAATAATCTAGTTCACATCACTATGTGATTAACACTCAATGAGTTCTGGGTTTGATCATGTTGCTTGTGAGAGAGGTTTTAGTCAACGGGTCTGAACCTTTCAGATCCGTGTGTGCTTTACAAATCTCTATGTCATCTCCTAGATGTAGCTACCACGTTCTATTTGGAGCTATTCCAAATAACTGTTCTACTTGGAGCTATTCTAAATTGTTGCTCCATTATACGTATCCGGTATCTCTACTCAGAGCTATCCGCATAGGTGTTAAGCTTGCATCGACGTAACTCTTTACGTCGAACTCTTTATCACCTCCATAATCGAGAAAATTCCTTAGTCCACCAGTTACCAAGGATAACTTTGACCGCTGTCCTGTGATCCATTCTTAGATCACTCTTGTACCCCTTGAATGACTCATGGCAAGGCACATTTCAGGTGCGGTACACAACATAGCATACTATAGAGCCTACGTCTTAAGCATAGGGGACGACCTTCGTCCTTTCTCTCTATTCTGCTGTGGTCGAGCTTTAAGTCTTAACTTCATACCTTACAACTCAGGCAAGAACTCCTTCTTTGACTGATCCATCTTGAACACCTTCAAGATCATGTCAAGGTATGTGCTCATTTGAAAGTACCATTAAGCGTTTTGATCTATCCTTATAGATCTTGATGCTCAACGTTCAAGTAGCTTAATCCAGGTTTTCCATTGAAAAACACTTTTCAAATAACCCTATATGCTTTCTAGAAATCCTACGTCATTTCCGATCAACAACATGTTAACAACACATACTCATCGGAAATTCTATAGTGCTCCCACTCACTTCTTTGGAAATACAAGTTTCTCATAAACTTTGTATACACCAAAATCTTTGATCATCTCATCAAAGCATACATTCCAACTCCGAGATGCTTACTCCAGTCCTTAGAAGGATTGCTGGAGCTTTGCATACTTATTAGCATCTTTCAGGATTGACAAAACCTTCCGGTTGTATCACATACAACCTTTCCTCAAGAAAATCGTCGAGGAAACAATATTTTGATATCCTATCTGCAAGATTTCATAAAAATGCAGTAATCGCTAATATAATTCCAACAGACTCTTAGCATCGCTACGAGTGAGAAAGTCTCATTGTAGTCAACTCCTTGAACTTGTCGAAAAACATTTTAACGACAAGTCGAGCTTTCTTAATGGTGATACTTACCATCATTGTCCGTCTTCCTTTTAAAATCCATATGTACCTAACAACCTCACGACCATCAAGTAGTTCTTCCAAAGTCTACACTTTGTTTTCATATATGGATCCTCTCTCGAATTTTATGGCCTCGAGCCATTTATCGGAATCCGAGCCCACCATCGCTTCTCCATAGCTCGCAGGTTCATTGTTGTCTAGCAACATGACTTCCAAGACAGGATTACGTACCAGTCTGAAGTAGTACGCATCCTTGTCATCCCACGAGGTTTGGTAGTGACTTGATCTGAAGTTTCATGATCACTATCATAAGCTTCCACTTCAATTGGTGTAGGTGCCACAGGAACAACTCTTTGTGCCCTGCTATACACTAGTTGAAGTGATGGTTCAATAACCTCATCAAGTCTCCACCATCCTCCCACTCAATTCTTTCGAGAGAAACTTTTCCTCGAGAAAGGACCCAATTCTAGAAACAATCCCTTATTGGTTTCGAATCTGAGACAGGAGGTATACCCAACTGTTTTGGGTGTCCTATGAAGATGCATTTATCCGCTTTGGGTTCGAGCTTATCAGCCTGAAACTTTTTCACATAAGCGTCGCATCCCCAAACTTTTAAGAAATGACTTCTTAGGTTTCCCTAAACCATAGTTCATACGGTGTCATCTTATCGGAATTACGTGGTGCCCTATTTAAAGTGAATGTGGTTGTCTTTAATGCCTAACCCATGAACAATAGTGGTAATTTGATAAGAGACATCATGGTATGCACCATATCCAATAGGGTGCAACTATGATGTTCGGACACACCATCACACTATGGTGTTCCAGGCGGAAACAATTTCCACAATGTCTTAATTGTGTGCCAAAACTCGTAACTCAGATACTCATCTCTATGATCTTATCATAGACATTTTATCCTCTTGTCACGATGATCTTCAACTTCACTCTGAAATTACTTGAACCATTCAATAATACAGACTTGTGTTTCATCAAGTAAATATTCTCAACATCTACTCGAATCATCTGTGAAGTAAGAACATAACGATATTCACTTCATGCCTCAGCACTCATTGGACTGCACACATCAAAATGTGTTACTTCCAACAAGTTGCTATCTTGTTCCATCTTACTGAAAACGAGGCTTTTCAGTCATCTTGCCCATGTGGTATGATTTGCATATCTCAAGTGATTCAAAATCAAGTGAGTCCAAATGATCCATCTGCATGGAGTTTCTTCATGCGTATACACCAATAGACTTGGTTCGCATGTCTCAAACTTTTCAAAAACGAGTGAGTCCAAAGATCCATCAACATGGAGCTTCTTCATGCGTTTTATACCAATATGACTTACATGGCAGTGCCACAAGCAAGTGGTACTATCATTACTATCTTATATCTTTTGGCATGAAAATGTGTATCACTATGATCGAGATTCAATAAACCATTCCTTTAGGTGCAAGACCATCGAAGGTGTTATTCAAATAAATAGAGTAACCATTATTCTCCTTAAATGAATAACCGTATTGCAATAGACATAATCCAATCATGTCTATGCTCAAAACAAACACCAAATGACAATTATTCAGGTTTAATACTAATCTTGATGGTAGAGGGAGCGTGCGATGTTTGATCACATCAAACTTGGAAATACTTCCAACACATATCGACAGCTCACCTTTAGCTAGTCTCCGTTTATTCCGTAGCTCTTTTATTTCGAGTTACTAACACTTAGCAACTGAACCGGTATCTTAATACCCTGGTGCTACTAGGAGTACTAGTAAAGTACACATTAACATAATGTATATCCAATATACTTCTATCAACTTTGCCAGCCTTCTTATCTACCAAGTATCTAGGGTAATTCTGCTCCAGTGGTTGTTCCCCTTATCACAGAAGCACTTAGTCTCGGGTTTGGGTTCAACCTCGGGTTTCTTCACTGGTGCAGCAACTGATTTGCCGTTTCATGAAGTATCCCTTCTTGCCCTTGCCCTTCTTGAAACTAGTGGTTTCACCAACCATCAACAATTGATGCTCCTTCTTGATTTCTACTTTCGCGGTGTCAAACATCACGAATATCTCAAGGATCATCATATCTATCCCTGATTTGTTATAGTTCATCACAAAGCTCTAGCAGCTTGGTGGTAATGACTTTGGAGAAACATCACTATCTCATCTGGAAGATCAACTCCCACTCGATTCAAGTGATTGTTGCACTCAGACAATCTGAGCACAAGCTCAATGATTGAGCTTTTCTCCCTTAGTTTGCAGGCTAAGAAAAAATCGTCGGAGGTCTCATACCTCTTGACGTGGGCACGAGCCTGAAATCCCAATTTCAGCCCTCGAAACATCTGATATGTTCCGCGACGTTTCGAAAACGTCTTTGGTGCCTCTACTTAAACCATTTAACTGAACTATCACGTAGTTATCAAAACGTGTATGTCCGATGTTCACAACATCCACAAACGACGTTTGGGGTTCAGCACACTGAGCGGTGCATTAAGGACATAAGCTTTCTACTGATCGCATAATCGCTACTATCAACTATCAACTATATTTTCTCTAGGAACATATCTAAACAGTGGAACTAAAACGCGAGTTTACGACATAATTTGCAAAAGGTCTTTTGACTATGTTCAGGATAATTAAGTTCATCTTATGAACTCCCACTCATATAGACATCCCTCTGGTCATCTAAGTGATTACATGATCCGAGTCAACTAGGCCGTGTCCGATCATCATGTGAGACGGACTAGTCATCATCGGTGAACATCTTCATGTTGATCGTATCTACTATACGACTCATGCTCGACCTTTCGGTCTCCGTGTTCCGAGGCCATGTCTGTACATGCTAGGCTCGTCAAGTTAACCCTAAGTGTATTGCATGTGTAAATCTGTCTTACACCCGTTGTATGTGAACGTAAGGATCTATCACACCCGATCATCACGTGGTGCTTCGAAACGACGAACTGTAGCAACGGTGCACAGTTAGGGGAGAACACTTCTTGAAATTGTTGTAAGGGATCATCTTATTTACTACCGTCGATCTAAGTAAACAAGATGCATAAACATGATAAACATCACATGCAATCAAATAGTGACATGATATGGCCAATATCATTTTGCTCCTTTTGATCTCCATCTTCGGGGCTCCATGATCATCATCGTCACCGGCATGACACCATGATCTCCATCATCATGATCTCCATCATCGTGTCTTCATGAAGTTGTCTCACCAACTATTACTTCTACTACTATGGCTACCGGTTAGCAATAAAGTAAAGTAATTACATGGCGTTGTTCAATGACACGCAGGTCATACAATAAATAAAGACAACTCCTATGGCTCTTGCCGGTTGTCATACTCATCGACATGCAAGTCGTGATTCCTATTACAAGAACATGATCAATCTCATACATCACATATCATTCATCACATTCTTCTTGGCCATATCACATCACATAGCATACCCCGCAAAAACAAGTTAGACGTCCTCTAATTGTTGTTTGCATGTTTTACGTGGCTGCTATGGGTTTCTAGCAAGAACGTTTCTTACCTACGCAAAACCACAACGTGATATGCCAATTGCTATTTACCCTTCAAGAGGACCCTTTTCATCGAATCCATTCCGACTAAAGTGGGAGAGACTGGCACCCGCTAGCCACCTTATGCACCAAGTGCATGTCAGTCGGTGGAACCTGTCTCACGTAAGAGTACGTGTAAGGTCGGTCCGGGCGGCTTCATCCCACAATACCGTCGAAACAAGATTGGACTAGTAACGGCAATCATATTGAACAAAATCAACGCCCACAACTACTTTGTGTTCTACTCGTGCAAAGAATCTACGCAATAGACCTAGCTCATGATGCCACTGTTGGGGAACGTGGCAGAAATTCAAAATTTTCGTACGTGTCACCAAGATCTATCTATGGAGAAACCAGCAACGAGGGGAAGGAGAGTGCATCTACATACCCTTGTAGATCGCTAAGCGGAAGCGTTCAAGAGAACGGGGTTGAAGGAGTCGTACTCGTCGTGATCCAAATCACCGAAGATCCTAGTGCCGAACGGACGGCACCTCCGCGTTCAACACACGTACAGCCCGGTGACGTCTCCCATGCCTTGATCTAGCAAGGAGAGAGGGAGAGGTTGAGGAAGACTCCATCCAGCAGCAGCACAACGGCGTGGTGGTGGTGGAGGAGCGTGGCAATCCTGCAGGGCTTCGCCAAGCACCTACGGGAGAGGAGGAGGTGTCACGGGAGGGAGGGAGGCGCCAGGGCTTCAGGTATGGTTGCCCTCCCTCCCCTCCACTATATATAGGGGCAAGGGAGAGGGGGGAGGCGCAGCCTTGCCCCTTCCTCCAAGGAAGGGGTGCGGCCAAGGGGGGGAGGAGTGCCTCCCAAGTCAAGTGGAGGCCCTCCCCCTTAGGGTTTCCCCTCTCCCATGCGCATGGGCCTTGGGGGGCTGGTTCCCCTGCCCCATTAAGGATAGGGTGACCCCTTAGAGCCCATGCTTCTGTATTGGACGTGGTGGAACAATTTCCGGACCTCCGGACCCCTCCGGAATCCTCCGGAACCTTCTGGAAGCTTCCCGGTACAATACCGAAAAAACCCGAACTTTTTTCGGAACCCGAACAACAACTTTCCATATATAAATCTTTACCTCCGGACCATTCCGGAACTCCTCGTGACGTCCGGGATCTCATCCGGGACTCCGAACAACATTCGGAAACCACATACAAACTTCCTTTATAACCCTAGCGTCATCGAACCTTAAGTGTGTAGACCCTACGGGTTCGGGAACCATGCAGACATGACCGAGACGTTCTCCGGTCAATAACCAACAGCGGGATCTGGATACCCATGTTGGCTCCCACATGTTCCACGATGATCTCATCGGATGAACCACGATGTCAAGGACTCAATCGATCCCGTATACAATTCCCTTTGTCTAACGTATTATACTTGCCCGAGATTCGATCGTCGGTATACCGATACCTTGTTCAATCTCGTTACCGGCAAGTCTCTTTACTTGTTCCGTAACACATCATCCCGTGATCAACCCCTTGGTCACATTGTGCACATTATGATGATGTCCTACCGAGTGGGCCCAGAGATACCTCTCCATTTACACGGAGTGACAAATCCCAGTCTCGATTCGTGCCAACCCAACAGACACTTTCGGAGATACCTGTAATGCACCTTTATAGCCACCCAGTTACGTTGTGACGTTTGGTACACCCAAAGCATTCCTACGGTATCCGGGAGTTGCACAATCTCATGGTCTAAGGAAAAGATACTTGACATTAGAAAAGCTTTAGCATACGAACTACACGATCTTTGTGCTAGGCTTAGGATTGGGTCTTGTCCATCACATCATTCTCCTAATGATGTGATCCCGTTATCAACGACATCCAATGTCCATAGCCAGGAAACCATGACTATCCGTTGATCACAACGAGCTAGTCAACTAGAGGCTCACTAGGGACATATTGTGGTCTATGTATTCACACGTGTATTACGATTTCCGGATAATACAGTTATAGCATGAATAAAAGACTATTATCATGAACAAAGAAATATAGTAATAACACTTTTATTATTGCCTCTAGGGCATATTTCCAACAGTCTCCCACTTGCACTAGAGTCAATAATCTAGTTCACATCACCATGTGATTAACACTGACAGGTCACATCACCATGTGACCAACATCCAAAGAGTTTACTAGTGTCATTAAACTAGTTCACATCATCATGTGATTAAGACTCAATGAGTTCTGGGGTTTGATCATGTTCTGCTTGTGAGAGAGGTTTTAGTCAACGGATCTGTAACATTCAGATCCGTATATACTTTGCAAATTTTTAGGTCATATTGTAAATGCTGCTTCCACGCTGCACTTGGAGCTATTCCAAATGGTTGCTTCACTATATGTATCCGGTTTGCTACTCAGAGTCATTCAGATAGGTGTTAAAGCTTGCATCGACGTAACCCTTTACGCCGAACTCTTTATCACCTCCATAGTCGAGAAACATGTCCTTATTACTCCAAGGACAATTTTGACCGCTATCTAGTGATCTACTCCTTGATCACCTTTGTACTCTCTTGCCAGATATGTAGCAAGGCACACAACCGGTGCGGTACACAGCATAGCATACTGTAGAGCCTACGTCTTAAGCATAGGGGACGACCTTCGTCCTTTCTCTCTATTCTGCTGTGGTCGAGCTTTAAGTCTTAACTTCATACCTTACAACTCAGGCAAGAACTCCTTCGTTGACTGATCCATCTTGAACACCTTCAAGATCATGTCAAGGTATGTGCTCATTTGAAAGTACCATTAAGCGTTTTGATCTATCCTTATAGATCTTGATGCTCAACGTTCAAGTAGCTTAATCCAGGTTTTCCATTGAAAAACACTTTTCAAATAACCCTATATGCTTTCCAGAAATCCTACGTCATTTCCGATCAACAACATGTTAACAACACATACTCATCGGAAATTCTATAGTGCTCCCACTCACTTCTTTGGAAATGCAAGTTTCTCATAAACTTTGTATACACCAAAATCTTTGATCATCTCATCAAAGCATACATTCCAACTCCGAGATGCTTACTCTAGTCCTTAGAAGGATAGCTGGAGCTTTGCATACTTATTAGCATCTTTCAGGATTGACAAAACCTTCCGGTTGTATCACATACAACCTTTCCTCAAGAAAATCGTCGAGGAAACAATGTTTTGATATCCTATCTGCAAGATTTCATAAAAATGCAGTAATTGCTAATATAATTCCAACAGACTCTTAGCATCGCTACGAGTGAGAAAGTCTCATCGTAGTCAACTCCTTGAACTTGTCGAAAAACATCTTAACGACAAGTCGAGCTTTCTTAATGGTGATACTTACCATTATTGTCCGTCTTCCTTTTAAAATCCATATGTACCTAACAGCCTTACGACCATCAAGTAGTTCTTCCAAAGTCTACACTTTGTTTTCATATATGGATCCTCTCTCGAATTTTATGGCCTCGAGCCATTTATCGGAATCCGAGCCCACCATCGCTTCTCCATAGCTCGCAGGTTCATTGTTGTCTAGCAACATGACTTCCAAGACAGGATTACGTACCAGTCTGAAGTAGTACGCATCCTTGTCATCCCACGAGGTTTGGTAGTGACTTGATCTGAAGTTTCATGATCACTATCATAAGCTTCCACTTCAATTGGTGTAGGTGCCACAGGAACAACTCTTTGTGCCCTGCTATACACTAGTTGAAGTGATGGTTCAATAACCTCATCAAGTCTCCACCATCTTCCCACTCATCTTTTCGAGACAAACTTTTTCTCGAGAAAGGACCCGGTTCAAGAAACAATCCATATTGCTTTCGGATCTGAATTAGGAGGAATACCCAACTGTTTTGGGTGTCCTATGAAGATGCATTTTATCCGCTTTGGGTTCGAGCTTATCAACCTGAAACTTTTTCACATAAGCGTCGCAGCCCCAAACCTTTAAGAAACGACAACTTAGGTTTCTCCAAACGGTGTCGTCTCAACGGAATTACGTGGTGCCCTATTTAAAGTGAATGTGGTTGTCTCTAATGCCTAACCCATGAACAATAGTGGTAATTCGATAAGAGACATCATGGTACGCACCATATCCAATAGGGTGCAACTATGATGTTCGGACACACCATCACACTATGGTGTTCCAGGCGGTATTAATTGCGAAACAATTCCACAATGTCTTAATTGTGTGCCATCTCGTAACTCAGATATTCATTTCTATGATCATATCATAGACATTATATCCTCTTGTCACAATGATCTTCTACTTCACTCTGAAATTACTTGAACCATTCAATAATTCAGACTTGTGTTTCATCAAGTAAATATTCTCAACATCTACTCGAATCATCTGTGAAGTAAGAACATAACGATATTCACTGCATGCCTCAGCACTCATTGGACTGCACACATCAAAATGTGTTACTTCCAACAAGTTGCTATCTTGTTCCATCTTACTGAAAACGAGGCTTTTCAGTCATCTTGCCCATGTGGTATGATTTGCATATCAAGTGATTCAAAATCAAGTGAGTCCAAACGATCCATCTGCATGGAGTTGCTTCATGCGTATACACCAATAGACATGGTTCGCATGTCTCAAACTTTTCAAAAACGAGTGAGTCCAAAGATCCATCAACATGGAGCTTCTTCATGCGTTTTATACCATTATGACTTACATGGTAGTGCCACAAGTAAGTGGTACTATCATTACTATCTTATATCTTTTGGCATGAAAATGTGTATCACTACGATCGAGATTCAATAAACCATTCCTTTAGGTGTAAGACCATTGAAGGTATTATTCAAATAAATAGAGTAACCATTATTCTCTTTAAATGAATAACCGTATTGCGATAGACATAATCATGTCTATGCTCAACGCAAACACCAGATAACAATTATTTAGGTTTAACACCAATCTCGTTGGTAGAGGGAGCGTGCGATGCTTGATCACATCAAGCTTGGAAAAACTTCCAACACATATCGTCAGCTCACCTTTAGCTAGTCTCCGTTTTTTCCGTAGCTTTTATTTCGAGTTACTAACACTTAGCAACCGAACCAGTATCTAATACCCTGGTGCTACTAGGAGTACTAGTAAAGTACACATTAACATAATGTATATCCAATATACTTCTATCGACCTTGCCAGCCTTCTTATCTACCAAGTATCTAGGGTAATCCTGCTCCAGCGGCTATTCCCCTTATCACAGAAGCACTTAGTCTCGGGTTTGGGTTCAACCTCGGGTTTCTTCACTGGTGCAGCAACGGATTTGCCGTTTCATGAAGTATCCCTTCTTGCCCTTGCCCTTCTTGAAACTAGTGGTTTCACCAACCATCAACAATTGATGCTCCTTCTTGATTTCTACTTTCGCGGTGTCAAACATCGCGAATACCTCAAGGATCATCATATCTATCCCTGATATGTTATAGTTCATCACGAAGCTCTAGCAGCTTGGTGGCAATGACTTTGGAGAAACATCACTATCAAGTGATTGTTGCACTCAGACAATCTGAGCACAAGCTCAACGATTGAGCTTTTCTCCCTTAGTTTGCAGGCTAAGAAAAATTGTCGGAGGTCTCATACCTCTTGACGTGGGCACGAGCCTGAAATCCCAATTTCAGCCCTCGAAACATCTCATATGTTCCGCGACGTTTCGAAAACGTCTTTGGTGCCTCTACTTAAACCATTTAACTGAACTATCATGTAGTTATCAAAACGTGTATGTCCGATGTTCACAACATCCACAAACGATGTTTGGAGTTCGGCACACTGAGCGGTGCATTAAGGACATAAGCTTTCTACTGATCGCATAATCGCTACTATCAACTTTCAACTATATTTTCTCTAGGAACATATCTAAACAGTGGAACTAAAACGCGAGCTTACGACATAATTTGCAAAAGGTCTTTTGACTATGTTCAGGATAATTAAGTTCATCTTATGAACTCCCACTCACATAGACATCCCTCTGGTCATCTAAGTGATTACATGATCCGAGTCAACTAGGCCGTGTCCGATCATCACGTGAGACGGACTAGTCATCATCGGTGAACATCTTCATGTTGATCGTATCTACTATACGACTCATGCTCGACCTTTCGGTCTCCGTGTTCCGAGGCCATGTCTGTACATGCTAGGCTCGTCAAGTTAACCCTAAGTGTATTGCATGTGTAAATCTGTCTTACACCCGTTGTATGTGAACGTAAGGATCTATCACACCCGATCATCACGTGGTGCTTCGAAACGACGAACTGTAGCAACGGTGCACAGTTAGGGGAGAACACTTCTTGAAATTGTTGTAAGGGATCATCTTATTTACTACCGTCGTTCTAAGTAAACAAGATGCATAAACATGATAAACATCACATGCAATCAAATAGTGACATGATATGGCCAATATCATTTTGCTCCTTTTGATCTCCATCTTCGGGGCTCCATGATCATCATCGTCACCGGCATGACACCATGATCTCCATCATCATGATCTCCATCATCGTGTCTTCATGAAGTTGTCTCACCAACTATTACTTCTACTACTATGGCTACCGGTTAGCAATAAAGTAAAGTAATTACATGGCGTTGTTCAATGACACGCAGGTCATACAATAAATAAAGACAACTCCTATGGCTCCTGCCGGTTGTCATACTCATCGACATGCAAGTCGTGATTCCTATTACAAGAACATGATCAATCTCATACATCACATATCATTCATCACATTCTTCTTGGCCATATCACATCACATAGCATACCCTGCAAAAACAAGTTAGACGTCCTCTAATTGTTGTTTGCATGTTTTACGTGGCTGCTATGGGTTTCTAGCAAGAACGTTTCTTACCTACGCAAAACCACAACGTGATATGCCAATTGCTATTTACCCTTCACAAGGACCCTTTTCATCGAATCCCTTCCGACTAAAGTGGGAGAGACTGGCACCCGCTAGCCACCTTATGCACCAAGTGCATGTCAGTCGGTGGAACCTGTCTCACATAAGAGTACGTGTAAGGTCGATCCGGGCCGCTTCATCCCACAATACCGTCGAAAAAAGATTGGACTAGTAACGGCAAGCATATTGAACAAAATCAACACCCACAACTACTTTGTGTTCTACTCGTGCAAAGAATCTACGCAATAGACCTAGCTCTGATACCACTGTTGGGGAACGTAGCAGAAATTCAAAATTTTCCTACGTGTCACCAAGATCTATCTATGGAGAAACCAGCAACAAGGGGAAGGAGAGTGCATCTACATACCCTTGTAGATCGCTAAGCGGAAGCGTTCAAGAGAACGGTGTTGAAGGAGTCGTACTCGTCGTGATTCAAATCACCGGAGATCCTAGTGCCGAACGGACGGCACCTCCGCGTTCAACACATGTACAGCCCGGTGACGTCTCCCACGCCTTGATCCAGCAAGGAGAGAGGGAGAGGTTGAGGAAGACTCCATCCAACAGCAGCACAATGGCGTGGTGGTGGTGGAGGAGCGTGGCAATCCTGCAGGGCTTCGCCAAGCACCTACGGGAGAGGAGGAGGTGTCACGGGAGGGAGGGAGGCGCCAGGGCTTCAGGTATGGTTGCCCTCCCTCCCCTCCACTATATATAGGGGCAAGGGAGAGGGGGGAGGCGCAGCCTTGCCCCTTCCTCCAAGGAAGGGGTGCAGCCAAGGGGGGGAGGAGTGCCTCCCAAGTCAAGTGGAGGCCCTCCTCCTTAGGGTTTCCCCTCTCCCATGCGCATGGGCCTTGGGGGGCTGGTTCCCCTGGCCCATTAAGGCTAGGGCGCCCCCTTACAGCCCATCCTGCTATATTGGACGTGGTGGAACAATTTCCGGACCACCGGACCCCTCCGGAATCCTCCGGAACCTTCTGGAAGCTTCCCGGTACAATACCGAAAAAACCCGAACTTTTTCCGGAACCCGAACAACAACTTTCCATATATAAATCTTTACCTCCGGACCATTCCGGAACTCCTCGTGACGTCCGGGATCTCATCCGGGACTCCGAACAACATTCGGTAACCACATACAAACTTCCTTTATAACCCTAGCGTCATCGAACCTTAAGTGTGTAGACCCTACGGGTTCGGGAACCATGCAGACATGACCGAGACGTTCTCCGGTCAATAACCAACAGCGGGATCTGGATACCCATGTTGGCTCCCACATGTTCCACGATGATCTCATCAGATGAACCACGATGTCAAGGACTCAATCGATCCCGTATACAATTCCCTTTGTCTACGGTATTGTACTTGCCCGAGATTCGATCGTCGGTATACCGATACCTTGTTCAATCTCGTTACCGACAAGTCTCTTTACTCGTTCCGTAACACATCATCCCGTGATCATCCCCTTGGTCACATTGTGCACATTATGATGATGTCCTACCGAGTGGGCCCAGAGATACCTCTCCGTTTACACGGAGTGACAAATCCCAGTCTTGATTCGTGCCAACCCAACAGACACTTTCGGAGATACCTGTAATGCACCTTTATAGCCACCCAGTTACGTTGTGACGTTTGGTACACCCAAAGCATTCCTACGGTATCTGGGAGTTGCACAATCTCATGGTCTAAGGAAAAGATACTTGACATTAGAAAAGCTTTAGCATACGAACTACACGATCTTTGTGCTAGGCTTAGGATTGGGTCTTGTCCATCACATCATTCTCCTAATGATGTGATCCCGTTATCAGCGACATCCAATGTCCATAGCCAGGAAACCATGACTATCTGTTGATCACAACGAGCTAGTCAACTAGAGGCTCACTAGGGACATATTGTGGTCTATGTATTCACACGTGTATTACGATTTCCGGATAATACAGTTATAGCATGAATAAAAGACTATTATCATGAACAAAGAAATATAATAATAACACTTTTATTATTGCCTCTAGGGCATATTTCCAATAGTCTCCCACTTGCACTAGAGTCAATAATCTAGTTCACATCACCATGTGATTAACACTGACAGGTCACATCACCATGTGACCAACATCCAAAGAGTTTACTAGTGTCATTAAACTAGTTCACATCATCATGTGATTAAGACTCAATGAGTTCTGGGGTTTGATCATGTTCTGCTTGTGAGAGAGGTTTTAGTCAACGGATCTGTAACATTCAGATCTGTATGTACTTCGCAAATTTTTAGGTCATATTGTAAATGCTGCTTCCACACTCCACTTGGAGCTATTCCAAATGGTTGCTTCACTATATGTATCCGGTTTGCTACTCAGAGTCATTTGGATAGGTGTTAAAGCTTGCTTCAACGTAACCCTTTACGCCAAACTCTTTATCACCTCCATAATTGAGAAACATGTCCTTATTACTCCAAGGACAATTTTGACCGCTATCTAGTGATCTACTCCTTGATCACCTTTGTACTCTCTTGCCAGATATGTAGCAAGGCACACAACTGGTGCGGTACACAGCATAGCATACTGTAGAGCCTACGTCTTAAGCATAGGGGACGACCTTCGTCCTTTCTCTCTATTCTGCTATGGTCGAGCTTTAAGTCTTAACTTCATACCTTACAACTCAGGCAAGAACTCCTTCTTTGACTGATCCATCTTGAACACCTTCAAGATCATGTCAAGGTATGTGCTCATTTGAAAGTACCATTAAGCGTTTTGATCTATCCTTATAGATCTTGATGCTCAACATTCAAGTAGCTTAATCCAGGTTTTCCATTGAAAAACACTTTTCAAATAACCCTATATGCTTTCCAGAAATCCTACGTCATTTCCGATCAACAACATGTTAACAACACATACTCATCGGAAATTCTATAGTGTTCCCACTCACTTCTTTGGAAATACAAGTTTCTCATAAACTTTGTATACACCAAAATCTTTGATCATCTCATCAAAGCATACATTCCAACTCCGAGATGCTTACTCTAGTCCTTAGAAGGATAGCTGGAGCTTTGCATACTTATTAGCATCTTTCAGGATTGACAAAACCTTCCGGTTGTATCACATACAACCTTTCCTCAAGAAAATTGTCGAGGAAACAATGTTTTCATATCCTATCTGCAAGATTTCATAAAAATGCAGTAATCGCTAATATAATTCCAACAGACTCTTAGCATCGCTACGAGTGAGAAAGTCTCATCGTAGTCAACTCCTTGAACTTGTCGAAAAACATCTTAACGACAAGTCGAGCTTTCTTAATGGTGATACTTACCATTATTGTCCGTCTTCCTTTTAAAATCCATATGTACCTAACAGCCTTACGACCATCAAGTAGTTCTTCCAAAGTCTACACTTTGTTTTCATATATGGATCCTCTCTCGAATTTTATGGCCTCGAGCCATTTATCAGAATCCGAGCCCACCATCGCTTCTCCATAGCTCGCAGGTTCATTGTTGTCTAGCAACATGACTTCCAAGACAGGATTACGTACCAGTCTGAAGTAGTACGCATCCTTGTCATCCCACGAGGTTTGGTAGTGACTTGATCTGAAGTTTCATGATCACTATCATAAGCTTCCACTTCAATTGGTGTAGGTGCCACAGGAACAACTCTTTGTGCCCTGCTATACACTAGTTGAAGTGATGGTTCAATAACCTCATCAAGTCTCCACCATCCTCCCACTCATCTTTTCGAGACAAACTTTTTCTCGAGAAAGGACCCGGTTCAAGAAACAATCCATATTGCTTTCGGATCTGAATTAGGAGGAATACCCAACTGTTTTGGGTGTCCTATGAAGATGCATTTTATCCGCTTTGGGTTCGAGCTTATCAACCTGAAACTTTTTCACATAAGCGTCGCAGCCCCAAACCTTTAAGAAACGACAACTTAGGTTTCTCCAAACGGTGTCGTCTCAACGGAATTACGTGGTGCCCTATTTAAAGTGAATGTGGTTGTCTCTAATGCCTAACCCATGAACAATAGTGGTAATTCGATAAGAGACATCATGGTACGCACCATATCCAATAGGGTGCAACTATGATGTTCGGACACACCATCACACTATGGTGTTCCAGGCGGTATTAATTGCGAAACAATTTCCACAATGTCTTAATTGTGTGCCAAAACTCGTAACTCAGATATTCATCTCTATGATCATATCATAGACATTATATCCTCTTGTGTCAATGATCTTCTACTTCACTCTGAAATTACTTGAACCATTCAATAATTCAGACTTGTGTTTCATGAAGTAAATATTCTCAACATCTACTCGAATCATCTGTGAAGTAAGAACATAACGATATTCACTGCATGCCTCAGCACTCATTGGACTGCACACATCAAAATGTGTTACTTCCAACAAGTTGCTATCTTGTTCCATCTTACTGAAAATGAGGCTTTTCAGTCATCTTGCCCATGTGGTATGATTTGCATATCAAGTGATTCAAAATCAAGTGAGTCCAAACGATCCATCTGCATGGAGTTGCTTCATGCGTATACACCAATAGACATGGTTCGCATGTCTCAAACTTTTCAAAAACGAGTGAGTCCAAAGATCCATCAACATGGAGCTTCTTCATGCGTTTTATACCATTATGACTTACATGGTAGTGCCACAAGTAAGTGGTACTATCATTACTATCTTATATATTTTGGCATGAAAATGTGTATCACTACGATCGAGATTCAATAAACCATTCCTTTAGGTGTAAGACCATTGAAGGTATTATTCAAATAAATAGAGTAACCATTATTCTCTTTAAATGAATAACCGTATTGCGATAGACATAATCATGTCTATGCTCAACGCAAACACCAAATAACAATTATTTAGGTTTAACACCAATCTCGTTGGTAGAGGGAGCGTGCGATGCTTGATCACATCAAGCTTGGAAAAACTTCCAACACATATCGTCAGCTCACCTTTAGCTAGTCTCCATTTTTTCCGTAGCTTTTATTTCGAGTTACTAACACTTAGCAACCGAACCAGTATCTAATACCCTGGTGCTACTAGGAGTACTAGTAAAGTACACATTAACATAATGTATATCCAATATACTTCTATCGACCTTGCCAGCCTTCTTATCTACCAAGTATCTAGGGTAATCCTGCTCCAGTGGCTATTCCCCTTATCACAGAAGCACTTAGTCTCGGGTTTGGGTTCAACCTCGGGTTTCTTCACTGGTGCAGCAACTGATTTGCCGTTTCATGAAGTATCCCTTCTTGCCCTTGCCCTTCTTGAAACTAGTGGTTTCACCAACCATCAACAATTGATGCTCCTTCTTGATTTCTACTTTCGCGGTGTCAAACATCGCGAATACCTCAAGGATCATCATATCTATCCCTGATATGGTATAGTTCATCACGAAGCTCTAGCAGCTTGGTGGCAATGACTTTGGAGAAACATCACTATCAAGTGATTGTTGCACTCAGACAATCTGAGCACAAGCTCAACGATTGAGCTTTTCTCCCTTAGTTTGCAGGCTAAGAAAAATTGTCGGAGGTCTCATACCTCTTGACGTGGGCACGAGCCTGAAATCCCAATTTCAGCCCTCGAAACATCTCATATGTTCCGCGATGTTTCGAAAACGTCTTTGGTGCCTCTACTTAAACCATTTAACTGAACTATCACATAGTTATCAAAACGTGTATGTCCGATGTTCACAACATCCACAAACGACGTTTGGGGTTCAGCACACTGAGCGGTGCATTAAGGACATAAGCTTTCTACTGATCGCATAATCGCTACTATCAACTTTCAACTATATTTTCTCTAGGAACATATCTAAACAGTGGAACTAAAACGCGAGCTTACGGCATAATTTGCAAAAGGTCTTTTGACTATGTTCAGGATAATTAAGTTCATCTTATGAACTCCCACTCAGATAGACATCCCTCTGGTCATCTAAGTGATTACATGATCCGAGTCAACTAGGCCGTGTCCGATCATCACGTGGGACGGACTAGTCATCATCGGTGAACATCTTCATGTTGATCGTATCTACTATACGACTCATGCACGACCTTTCGGTCTCCGTATTCCGAGGCCATGTCTGTACATGCTAGGCTCGTCAAGTTAACCCTAAGTGTATTGCATGTGTAAATCTGTCTTACACCCGTTGTATGTGGACGTAAGGATCTATCACACCCGATCATCACGTGGTGCTTCGAAATGACGAACTGTAGCAACGGTGCACAGTTAGGGGAGAACACTTCTTGAAATTGTTGTAAGGGATCATCTTATTTACTACCGTCGTTCTAAGTAAACAAGATGCATAAACATGATAAACATCACATGCAATCAAATAGTGACATGATATGGCCAATATCATTTTGCTCCTTTTGATCTCCATCTTCGGGGCTCCATGATCATCATCGTCACCGGCATGACACCATGATCTCCATCATCATGATCTCCATCATCGTGTCTTCATGAAGTTGTCTCGCCAACTATTACTTCTACTACTATGGCTACCGGTGAGCAATAAAGTAAAGTAATTACATGGCGTTGTTCAATGACACGCAGGTCATACAATAAATAAAGACAACTCCTATGGCTCCTGCCGGTTGTCATACTCATCGACATGCAAGTCGCGATTCCTATTACAAGAACATGATCAATCTCATACATCACATATCATTCATCACATTCTTCTTGGCCATATCACATCACATAGCATACCCTGCAAAAACAAGTTAGACGTCCTCTAATTGTTGTTTGCATGTTTTACGTGGCTGCTATGGGTTTCTAGCAAGAACGTTTCTTACCTACGCAAAACCACAATGTGATATGCCAATTGCTATTTACCCTTCATAAGGACCCTTTTCATCGAATCCGTTCCGACTAAAGTGGGAGAGACTGGCACCCGCTAGCCACCATATGCACCAAGTGCATGTCAGTCGGTGGGACCTGTCTCACGTAAGAGTACGTGTAAGGTCGGTCCGGGCCGCTTCATCCCACAATACCGTCGAAACAAGATTGGACTAGTAATGGCAAGCATATTGAACAAAATCAACGCCCACAACTACTTTGTGTTCTACTCGTGCAAAGAATCTACGCAATAGACCTAGCTCTGATACCACTGTTGGGGAACGTAGCAGAAATTCAAAATTTTCCTACATGTCACCAAGATCTATCTATGGAGAAACCAGCAACGAGGGGAAGGAGAGTGCATCTACATACCCTTGTAGATCGCTAAGCGGAAGCGTTCAAGAGAACGGGGTTGAAGGATTCATACTCGTCGTGATCCAAATCACCGGAGATCCTAGTGCCGAACGGACGGCACCTCCGCGTTCAACACACGTACAGCCCGGTGACGTCTCCCATGCCTTGATCCAGCAAGGAGACAGGGAGAGGTTGAGGAAGACTCCATCCAGTAGCAGCACAACAGCGTGGTGGTGGTGGAGGAGCGTGGCTATCCTGCAGGGCTTCTCCAAGCACCACAAAAGAGGAGGAAGAAGAGATGCAGGGCTGCACCAACGAGAGATCGAATCGCGTATTATGGGCAGCCCTAGGCCTCACTATATATAGGGGAGAGGGAGGAGGGTGCGCCCCCTCTAGGGTTCCCACCCCTAGGGGGGTGGCAGCCCTAGATGGGAAACAAGGGGCGGCCAAGAGGGGAGAGAGGGAGGCGCCCCCTAGGGTGGGCCTTAGGCCCATCTAAGCCTAGGGTTTCCTCCTTTTTTTCCTCCTAGCTGCCCCTTGGGCCTTGTGGGAGGTGCACCAGCCCACTTAGGGGCTGGTCCCTCACCACTCTTGTCCCATGCAAGCCTCCGGGGTTGGTGGCCCCACTTGGTGGACCCCCGGGACCCTCCCGGTGGTCCCGGTACATTACCGATAAACCCTGAAACTCTTCCGGTGACCAAAACAGGACTTCCCATATATAAATCTTTACCTCCGGACCATCTCGGAACTCCTCGTGATGTCCGGGATCTCATCCGGGACTCCGAACAACATTCGGTAACCACATACAAAACTTCCTTTACAACCCTAGCGTCATCGAACCTTAAGTGTGTAGACCCTACGGGTTCGGGAGACATGTAGTCATGACCGAGACGTTCTCCGGTCAATAACCAACAATGGGATATGGATACCCATGTTGGCTCCCACATGTTCCACGATGATCTCATCGGATGAACCACGATGTCAAGGACTCAATCGATCCCGTATACAATTCCCTTTGTCTAGCGGTATTGTACTTGCCCGAGATTCAATCGTCGGTATACCGATACCTTGTTCAATCTCGTTACCGGCAAGTCTCTTTACTCGTTTCGTAACACATCATCCCGTGATCAACCCCTTGGTCACATTGTGCACATTATGATGATGTCCTACCGAGTGGGCCCAGAGATACCTCTCCGTTTACACGGAGTGACAAATCCCAGTCTCGATTCGTGCCAACCCAACAGACACTTTAGGAGATACCTGTAGTGCACCTTTATAGTCACCCAGTTACGTTGTGACGTTTGGTACACCCAAAGCATTCCTACGGTATCCGGGAGTTGCACAATCTCATGGTCTAAGGAAAAGATACTTGACATTAGAAAAGCTTTAGCATACGAACTACGATCTTTCTGCTAGGCTTAGGATTGGGTCTTGTCCATCACATCATTCTCCTAATGATGTGATCCCGTTATCAATGACATCCAATGTCCATGGTCAGGAAACCGTAACCATCTATTGATCAACGAGCTAGTCAACTAGAGGCTTACTAGGGACATGGTGTTGTCTATGTATCCACACATGTATCTGAGTTTCCTATCAATACAATTATAGCATGGATGATAAACGATTATCATGAACAAGGAAATATAATAATAACCAATTTATTATTGCCTCTAGGGCATATTTCCAACAATATGGAGCAATGATCCAGAGGCCTTGCAAAATCTAATCGTGTGCGATGCAGCACACACTAAATTCTTTCGCACGTGTGGGATCGGTGATTAAACATTTCTAATGACGCAGTGAAACCGAACGGTTTGTTGTAATGAGCCGTTTGGGAAACAGTATGTAAGGCACATGGGCCAACATATGAACTGTGCGTGATATGTGCCCCATCGCACGAGTTTTCTATGGAACCCGTCTGCCATGCAAGACTCCATCGCACACGTTTCCCAACATTTACCGTCTGTGATAATGTTCTATTACAAATGGTTCAAGAGCCCCTTCGCACACATACAAGTGCTGTAGACTGTTTGTGATTTGTTGTGTATCACTGACGGTTGCAGCAAGAGTGACATGTGCTTTTCGTTTGGGATCCCACATGTTTCCTGAAAAAATTATGACTGGGATTGTATTTTACATTGGGCACGGTTTACTCCGAGTTCTCGTGTGCGATAACGCGATATCACAAACGGTTTCGGAAACCCTACGCACACGTAGTAGCACCTCAAATCGTTTGCGATCTGCTATGCATCACCGACGATTCCGCTATGATTGATGTATGCTTTCCGATGTGGATCGCACACACTCATTTAGCTGACCGTGTGCGGAGCAATTGCCAGGTTAAAACAAAAATATCCCATTTTGAATCGGCATGCAAAAAGCAAATTCGCCACAATATTCAATTGAACAAATAAACAAAAATATCCCATTTTGAATCGGCACGCAAAAAGCAAATTCGTCACAATATCCAATTGAACAAATAAACAAAAATATCCCATTTTGAATCGGCACGCACAAAGCAAATTCGCCACAATATTCAATTGAACAAATAGTGTTCACAGGAAGAACATTCATCACATTTCGCAACAATTGCAATTGAACATATGGTAGCTAAATTCAAATGATTTTTCCACACATATATGCATTACATAATTAATCTTAGTGTACGAAATAAAAAGACCTCATTGGATGGAAAACAATGGATTCATGCGTATATGTTTAGCGGCTAACTCTTACTCAATGTTTTAGGAGAACGCATGTTGAAATCGTCATTATCACCAGTGGGATTGATGTAGTGGTTCAGGAAGAAGTCACTGATAAATCTCCAAACCATAAACAATTCACCAGCCGAGAGTGGTTCAGGGTCCTCGGTTCTAAGATGAGCTGCAGTATTTTTAAGATCAGAATGTGCCATATGAGTGGAGTAGAAGATATTAATTAAGATAGACTTACTGGTACTAATTCGCAAGGATCGCCACAACTATGAGCAGATTTGCATATGGAGATCATGTGTGTGCAAACATAGTATCCACAAAGGTTGGTCCCTGCTTCTTGCTGAGGACATTGAAATTTTTTGTACAGAATTAGTCATGTATTTGTCCTGTTAGGAACAACCTAACCGGTGTTAGATGTATTATTTTTTCTTTGGACAAAATAGAAATAGGTTTATTTAGAAGCTTGAACATTTGACTAGCGTAAGAAAAGATATCTGCAGACTGTTGGACAAATTTTCCGAAAATAACGGATGTCAGTGTGTTACCGGAGAAACGATCTCATGCTGCAGAAGTTGTGCCCTCTTGAACAGGTTCCCTGGTTTAGTTTTCCACAATGTGAGCACACTGCAAATGAAGATGAATTTTGACAACATCAATTATTGAACTAGATATGAATGCAAATTAATTTCAACATCATAGAATTCAATACCTATCCATGAATTGTTGAAGATGCATCAGATCCTGAGCGTTTGTTGACTCCCTGAGAGAATCGATGTAGTAAACGATGTTCTTGTTTGGAACAATGAATACCAATATCCAGTGATGGCTATATATTAAGGAAGCCATGAACTTACGAATTATGTCGAAATCTAAAAGACAATCAATGTATGCGTGGTTGTTTACTTGACCTACCATTCATGATATGGCTAGAGATATGATTCTGCATGGGACGTGTTTTTGAAGAGATGGACGACCGTGTTAACGGCCCAGTCCCGTATCTCCTTACCATGTAATGTTGTGCCATTCTCTAATTCAAGATCTATGAAATATACATTCTCCCTTTTTCTTCTCTGCACATTCAATCCCCTGAGAGGAATAAAATGCAGTTAGCTGTTTATCATTTACAACCTTGTATGGAGAAGTTGATCAGAGTTTGTTAAGTACTTACAAAATCAGGCAGCTAGCAAGAGTGGCATCGAGCTCATTGAAGTTGAAGAAGAGATGTAAGTCCTCAAAACTCATATTGATGGAACCAACATCGTGTCAGAAATGATCTCAGTTGTAGGGGACTAGCAACTCATGATGACTTGCTGACATTAGATCCATGAAATATTCATGTAACTCGCAGCAACTGGAGCTACACTCATCAAAGTATGCGCCAACAAGAAATGGCTGACCATGGACGTAATTGTGTGCTTCAAGTATGTCTGCTTTACTTTTAGCAAGCAACAAATCTACTTCTTCATCATCCATGCCATCAGAAATAATATTACTCCCCGATTTGAACAACCTGATGTTAATTTGGTTCTGGGCGATGATTGCTTTAAGTAAGAGGAAATCGTTCTCTTTCCTCTTCACTCTCCCGCCGCGCTTCCTCGCGGCTGTAGCCTTTTTGGCCACTTCATTCTTAGTACTTGAAGCATTTCTGGCAGAACGTCTGGTTGGCTGCAAGGTAGACTGCCGAGCATACGGTGAAGCTTCGACGGACTGCTTAGCAAACGGTTTATCTATGCCGGACCGTTGAGCTGGCGGTGCTGTTGTGATGGACTGCTGGGTTGTAGGAGCAGAGGCATCAGACTGCTGACCATGCGTTGAAGCTATGTTGGGTTTCTGCAAATATGGTGCCAACTTGTCGGTGTGCTGAGGAGGCCGTGCCAACGTGTTGGTTTGCTGAGCAGGAAGTGCTGACACATTGGTATGCTGATCACGCGACTGTGGACTGATGGACTGATGAGAAGTCGGTTCTGGACCTACAGACTGCTTAGCAAGCGGTTCCGAAGCATCAGACTGCTTAGCAGTCGATTCCACCAGGTTGGTCTGCTAAGCATGTGCTGCAGCTGGGTCTGCCCCCGCTGCTTCAGCGTCCAACATCTGAACCGGTGGTGCGTCTTCAGCAGTTGTAGGTGAGGAGTCCTGGATTAAGGGGTCCTCGGACAGCCGGACTATATGCGTATGCCGGACTGTTGGGCTATGAAGGTACAAGATAGAAGACTTCGTCCCGTGTCCGAATGGGACTCTCCTTTGCGTGGAAGGCAAGTTTGGCGATTTGGATGAGAAGATTCCTTTCTCTGTAACCGACTCTGTGTAACCCTAGCCCCCTCTGGTGTCTATATAAACCGGAGGGTTTAGTCCGTAGGACAACAACAATCATAACCATAGGCTAGCTTCTAGGGTTTAGCCTCTATGATCTTGTGGTAGATGAACTCCTGTAATACTCATATCATCAAGATCAATCAAGCAGGAAGTAGGGTATTACCTCCATCGAGAGGGCTCGAACCTGGGTAAACATTGTGTCCCCCGCCTCCTGTTACCATTAGCCTTAGACGCACAGTTCGGGACCCCCTAGCCGAGATCCGCTGGTTTTGACACCGACATTGGTGCTTTCATTGAGAGTTCCACTGTGTCGTCACCATAAGGCTTGATGGCTCCTTCAATAATCCACAACAACGCTGTCCAGGGTGAAGTTTTTCTTCCTTGATAGATCTTCGTATTCGGTGGCTTCGCACTGCTGGCCAACTCGTTTGGTCATCTGGAGCAGATCGACAACTACGCCCCTAGCCATCAGGTCAGGTTTGGAAGCTTGAATTACACCGCCGACATCTGCGGAGACTTGACCTTCGACGGATTCGAGCCATGCCAGCTGCGCCCCATCGCCATGATGAACATGACCTAAACCTGTCATCAGATGGTGTGCGGGAGATTGCGCCTGTAACCGCACTGGCCCTAGATCCAGAGCAGAGCGCGCCATCCGAGGATGGGAGGCTTAACCCCGGCACGGAAGCCGCGGACTCAACAACGCTAGAGCCGAACACAGATCTGACCTCCAACGAGGCCTGTATCATCGGAACCTCAGACTCTTCTCCGGCCATAGGCTCCGAACCGCGTGTATCCGCACCCATCGAATCTGACCGGGCGCTGATCTTAGAGTTCAGCTCCGCGGACATCTTCCAACACTCACCCTTAGACGACGTGTTAAACTCATTAAAGTCCCTCTCATTGTCAGGAGATTCTTGGCCGAACTATGTCCGGCTTGAGTGGGAAGTGGATGACAGAGAGCTTCGTCGCCCACCCACCACCCACTTAATAGCCACTGTCGATGATCTGACCGACATGCTTGATTTCGACTCCGAAGACATCGACGGTATGGACGATGATGCCGGAGAAGAACAGGAACCACCGCCCACAGGGCGCTGGACATCCACCTCCTCATATGACATATACATGGTGGATACACCCAAAGAAGACAACGACGATGACCAAGAGGACCCTGTTGAGGATAAAACTCCTAGAAAGCAGCCAAAGTACCAATGTCAGCGACGCCGCTTGAAACCACGCCATGGTAAAACTAGCGATACCGGCACAAGAGGGAATAACACCCCGGACAACGCCGAAGACAACAAAGAAGCTGCGGACCCAACAATGGAGCTGGACGGGCAAGGTGATGGCGAACACAATCCGGGGCCCCTGTCCGATCACAGCGATGCTAAAGACTCCAATTATCAACCCATTTCCAAGGAGGAGAGCAGTGGGGATGACGATGCATTCATCGTCCCGGAAGAACAATTGGAACAAGAGCACCTCCACCAGAGACTTGTCGCCACCATGATGAGCTTGAAGAAGCAGAAGCAACGGCTTAAAGCCGCACAGGATACACTCAATGATAAATGGAACGAAGTGCTCGACACTAAGGAAAAATACGGCGGTAATCGCCAAACAAATAGCTACCCCAAACACAAACTGCTGCCCGAATTCGACGACGACGCTATTGCGCCCATACCGCCGAATAACACTACGTCCGATCAACCAGGACGACTACCTCGTAATCGATGCAGAGCGGCCAACAGCGCTGCACACAAAACCGCACCCCCTACCCATAAAGGAAAGGAGGTCGCAGCCCAGAACCAGAAACACGATCTACGTGAAGACCTGGACAAAAGAGGTGACAGAACTAGGTCCATTTATGGATCCAGGGACGCGTCCCCGCACAGGATCAGGGCCATCAAATCAAGTATGTTGGTAACTTACCAGTTCGGAACCAACACCGAACAGTGCAACCGTCAGTCCCGCGCCGCGACACAGCCAAATACAGGGGTGCTGCACACCCCTTGTGCTTCACCGATGAGATGCTGGATCATGAATTTCCAGAAGGGTTTAAAGCCGTGAATATTGAGGCATACGACGGAACGACAGACCACGTGGTTCGGATAGAAGACTTTATTCTTCACATCCACATGGCTCGCAGAGACGATCTCCATGCCATCAAATACCTACCCCTCAAGCTAAAAGGACCAGCTCGGCACTGGCTGAAAATCCTCCCCGAAAATTCCATTGGAAGCTGGGAAGCACGTGAGGACGCTTTCAGGGCCAATTTCCAAGGGACCTATGTCCGACCTCTGGATGCAGACGATCTAAGTCACATAACCCAACAACCCGGAGAGTCAGCCCGTAAGCTTTGGAACCGGTTTCTCAGTAAAAAGAACCAAATCGTCGATTGTCCGGATGCCGAAGCTTTAGCAGCTTTCAAACACAGTGTCCGGGACGAATGCCTGGCCAGACACCTAGGCAGGAAAAGCCAAGGACAATGGCAGCCTTAACTACACCCATGAGCCGCTTTTATGCGGGAGAGGACCGCTGGTTGGCCCGTAGGACACCAGTGATCCTGGCACATCCGAAGTCAGGGATGGCAATGGAAAGCCAAGGCGCAATAAAAACAAGCGTCGGAACAACGGAGAAAGCCTGAACAACACATCGGTAAATGGCGGATTCAAGGGCTCCAGACTCGATCAAAGGAAAAAGTCACTTAAAGTCAGCAGAGATGGTCCATCTAGCCTAGATAAAATTCTTGAAAGGTCCTGCCAGATTCATGGCACCCCCGGCAAACCAACCAATCATACCAACAGAGAGTGTTGGGTCTTCAAGCATGCCGACAAGCTCAATGCCAAACACGAGGGGAAGGGACCGCAAAGCGAAGACGAGGACGAATCTCGCCATCCGAATATGGGGGGACAAAAGAAATTTCCACCGAAGGTTAAAACAGTGAGCATGATTTATGTCACTCATATCCCAAAGAGGGAGCGCAAACGCGCACTCCGGGATGTATATGCTATAGAGCATGTCGCCCCCAAATTCAACCCATGGTCGGCCTGTCTAATCACTTTCGATCGCATGGATCATCCGACTAGTATCCGCCACAGGGGCTCGGCTGCCTTAGTGCTCGACCCAATATTCGACGGATACCACCTCACTCGAGTCCTCATGGACGGCGGAAGTAGCCTCACTCTGATATACCAGGACACTAACTTCAAGATGGGGATAAACCCGTCAAGAATCAAGCAAAGCAGCACCACCTCTAAAGGAGTAATACCAGGTGAAAGATCGAGGATGTCGCCTAGAGGGGGGGGGGTGAATAGGCGCTTTAAAATAATTACGGTTTAGGCTTGAACAAATGCGGAATAAACCTAACAGTTAATTTGTCAAGCACAAAACCTACAACAACTAGGCTCACCTATGTGCACCAACAACTTATGCTAAGCAAGATAAGAAACTATGTGATAGCAAGATATATGACAAAGAACAATATGGCTATCACAAAGTAAAGTGCATAAGTAAAGGGGCTCGGGTAAGAGATAACCGAGGCACGCGGAGACGACGATGTATCCCGAAGTTCACACCCTTGCGGATGCTAATCTCCGTTTGGAGCGGTGTGGAGGCACAATGCTCCCCAAGAAGCCACTAGGGCCACCGTAATCTCCTCACGCCCTCGCACAATGCAAGATGCCGTAATTCCACTAAGGGACCCTTGAGGGCGGTCACCGAACCCGTACAAATGGCAACCCTTGGGGGCGGTCACCGAACCCGTACACTTTGGCAACCCTTGGGGGCGGTCACCAGAACCCGTCAAATTGCTCGGGGCGATCTCCACAACCTAATTGGAGACCCCGACGCTTGCCCAGAGCTTTACACCACAATGATTGAGCTCCGAACACCACCAACCGACTATGGCGCCCAAGCACCCAAGAGGAACAAGCTCAAGGGCACCAAGCACCCAAGAGTAATAAGCTTCTCAACTTGTAACTTCCACGTATCACCGTGGAGAACTCAAACCGATGCACAAATGCAATGGCAAGGGCACACAGAGTGCCCAAGTCCTTCTCTGTCAAATCCCACCAAAGCAACTAATGCTAGGGAGGAAAATGAGAGGAAGAACAAGAAGGAGAACACCAAGAACTCAAAGAACTAGATCCAAGGGGTTCCCCTCACATAGAGGAGAAAGTGATTGGTGGAAATGTGGATCTAGATCTCCTCTCTCTTTTCCCCCAAAAACTAGCAAGAATCCATGGAGGGATTGAGAGATAGCAAGCTCGGAGAAGGTCAACAATGGGGGAAGAACACGAGCTCAAAGGATTAGGTTCATTGGGGAAGAAGACCCCCTTTTATAGGAGGGGGAAAATCCAACCGTTACCCCACTGAACATCCCCGCACAGAGCGGTACTACCGCTAGGGAAGGGCGGTACTACCGCTCCGGGCGGTACTACCACTGGGCGCTCAACCCAGCGGTACTGCCGCGCTGCCAGGGCCCTAACCCCAGGGCGGTACTACCACTAGGGAAGAGCGGTACTACCGCTTAGGGCGGTACTACCGCTCCTACTACCTCCCTTAGTGCCGCAAAACCCGACACGAAAAACTTCGTTCGAGAATCAAGGCGGAAGTAGCCTAGACACACAGCGGTACTACGACCGAAAATTCCAAGCGGTACTACCGTTTGGAGAGCGGTACTACCGCTTGGAGCGGTACTACCGCTGGGGAGCTTCGGCGGTACTACCGCTGTGGTCGCGGTACTACCGCTTGGGCCAACCTTATGCCTCAACCACGAAAACAAAGAATACTCCAAGGAAAACCAGAACTGCCATAACTTCTTCATATGAGCTCCGAATTGAGCAAACTCAAGCTTGTTGGATTGAGCAAACTCAAGCTTGTTATAGTAAGAAGAGGCAGGGGAGGTATGCTTAGCAAACAAAGGAGTGAAACCTCCAACCGAGAAGAACCGGCATACCCTCCAACATCGAAAACATCATAGAAGATGCATGAGAACTCCGTTTTCGATGAACTCGAGCTTGTCATAAAAATGACCATAAGCTCCAAATCTCACAAGGAGAAGAACCAAACAAGAACCAAAAAGATGGTGCAAGGATGCAATGGTTTGAGCTCTCTACGAACGATACGATCAAGCAACTCATCGAGAGCCCCCCTTGATAGTACGGCAATCAATCCTATAACCCGGTCTCCCACAACTACCGTGAGACCGATAAAATAGAAAACCTATCAAGGGCAAACCTTTGCCTTGCACATGATCCACTTGAGCTAGATGATTACGATCTCCTTCTCCTCAAGATGGACCACCTTTCTTGATTGCTTTGGCTCGATGAAGACTAGAGATTGCTCCCCCATACTCCACTATGGGTGAGCCACTCTTCTGCACATCTTCACAAGTCCATTATCGCCACAATGGACGGCAAGCTTCAAGCATACGTTCTCTTCGTGATGATCCTACTTGAACTTGCACACCGCAACCTAACCCCACAAAGAACTCTCACGAAGACCATGGGTTAGTACACAAAGCGTAATTGACCATGCTTACCATACCATGGGATCGCTTGATCCCTCTCGGTACATCTTCTATGCTTTCTGTGTTGATCAACTTGATTCATTCTTTGACTTAGTCTTGATCAACCTTGAATCTTACCAACTCTCTTCATTTGGATGATGTCTTGAAGGTAAACATGAATGATCACACAATCTTCTTCTTCAAGACATGCTTGCAATAAGCTCAACACTCACATGACCAATCTTTGGATAATTCCTTAATAGCACCTTGGTCAACTCATAAACTCCTTGAAACCAACACATGGAATTCAAGAAAAGCCTATGGACAGATCCTTCAAATATAACTCAAGACAACCATTAGTCCATAGAGATTGTCATCAATTACCAAAACCAAACATGGGGGCACCAAGTGTTCTTTCACCAGGCGTAGAGGCGCTCTGCACGGGCACCCTAACACTGGACGTCGTCTTCGGCTCTCTTGACAACTTTCGAAGCGAGGAGCTAATCTTCGACATTGCTTCGTTCTGAAGTGGCTATCACACACTACTCGGATGAATGGCCTTCGCCCGTTTCAATGCAGTCCCGCACTACGCTTATCTTAAGCTCAAGATGCCTGTGCCGCGCGGCGTTATCACGGTGAGCGGAAGTACAAAGAGCTCTCTTCGTACAGAAGAATACGCGGCGGCTCTAGTAGCCGAAGCTAGAAGCGGCCTTTTGAAACCAAACAACTCACCGGTCCTCAAGACCGCGGACACAGCCAAACGTGTTCGGTGTACACCTACGTGTGAAAGCTCAGATAAACCTGCGCTTGTTTAGCAGCCCTGCCCCCATAGATCGCCCCATCATGAACGGATTCCTCAAGATGAAGGGTTGGCCCGTCACCGTATACCATCGTAAGATGAACTGGAAATTAGTAGTTTCAACTAGTTACACAAAATAGGCCTTATTTTGTAACTTGTTCGGTGATCAAGA
Organism: Triticum aestivum; assembly: GCF_018294505.1. NCBI lineage: Eukaryota > Viridiplantae > Streptophyta > Magnoliopsida > Poales > Poaceae > Triticum > Triticum aestivum. The sequence goes on from NC_057807.1 coordinate 356,245,229, forward strand.
ACACGCCCCCCTTTAAAAGCCATTCCTTATTAATAAGGATTTGTTACGCGCGATATGCCGACCGGTATCACACCCGCGCCAGACTGAACAGTAAGAAGACTGCACATATTTTCCGGTATACATAAATATACACTCAAAATTCCTTGGGTAGCGCTGGGGGCACCCTGCACGTAAGAAGTCCATAGTTCGGCTCGACCCTATTCGGAGTCAAGAAGCTACAGTTCACGGTTCATCAAAACCAAGGAACTATACCTACAGCCATAACATATTTTTTCACCTAGCTGTTTCTCTTTTACAGATAGGCCATCATGATAGAGCAACGGAGACAAAGGCGCAGACGTGCAGCAGGGCCCCGTTTTTCAAGGTTTCTATTTAGATTAAGACCATGTGTAAACCTTTTATCTTATTATTTATTTCCTGTTGTTTCATACCCTCCTGGCATATAAAATGCCCTGGAAAGATATCGGCAGTACTTGCGAACTTACGATTCGCCGTACAAAAACAGATGTTATAGAAGCAGCCAAGAAGTGTGCTTTGAGAACTATATTCTCACCACAGGCGCTCTCTCCTCACACCGAGTCATAGCGCATGCCTTGAATTTAGGGTTCATTACCGGGGCTGTACACAGCCCGGTATATACTGAAATGACTGAATACCTTCAGGAGTGTTTGGTGTCGCGAGTTTTGGCCTTATATGCATCATCTCCGAATCATGTCTTGGGTCAATAGTTGGGTTTGCCCGGCTCCTGTGCTTGCTACCTTACGTTCCGTTCTATCGGCTAAGGCGGCCAAGGGATAACTACTTTTATTGTGCCCTGGTTCATCCAGATGAGCACCTCAGTAGAGAAAGCCGAAAACTGACTGTCATGATAAGGTGAGAGCTGATCAACCACTTGAGGACTCAGCGGAATCTTTGTGATTCCTCCGCATTAAGGAAGGACCGGTTTCCTGGTCATGTATGTAAACGCACCGTATTTGGACGAACACGGACATACCAGGGACTATGTAGTAACCCGACCGTCAAACTCCTATGGCTAGGTGAAAGTGTTAAAGCTCTATAGTCTGATTGCCTAGTTCGACGCACTAACACCTCCTTAAACGGACCAAGACGTTGGGTCAAGTGTGATCAAGTGCTTTTCCAAACACCCCCGCGTTATACGCGAGGGGGCTGAAGCCAACAACTGCAAACTTTCAAGTTATATACATATATACATAAACGGCCGCACAGGAGGCGCTAAAATACTTTACGGGCAAAAGTATAAACATAGCCTTCATTATCATAAGCATTGTTTTTACAATTCGGATACATGTTACTCGAACATAATATTCTTCGAGCACTGACCCTCTATCAAGCGAGAACCCTCCAATACTTCTTCAAAATATTGATCTGGCATGTCCTTACCCCCGGGCGGACCCCCTATTGCAATATCGGTGGCCTTCATCTTTGCCCAATACATCTTCACATGGGCAAGGGCCATCCGTGCAACTTCTATGCACGTTGACCGCTTGACAGCGTCGATATACGATACTGCACAAACAAGTTGCTGCACTAAACAAAAATAACTGTTCGCAGTTGGTCCCCTAGGCCACAGCCGGTCACGACAGCCTTCATGGCAAGTCCGGATATCCTGTGGAGCTCGGCCCATTCGGCCATCTGCTCATTCAATAGTAGCGGACGCCTTGGCATGCTAAACTGTGACCAGAAAAAGCCGTTCCGCTTCATGGCCTTCTTGGGTCTGGAAAAAACTGCGTCGCATCAGCAGCACTCTTTGACAAGTCCAAATATGCATCTGGAGAACTCCACATTCGATCAAGCGGGGAATACTTCGGATCGCCGAACTTAGTTCGTAATAACAAAGGCTTTTCAGCCGTGATCTCCCTAGCTTGCCGGATCTCCTCCCGTGCCACCCTGGCCTCTAACCGGGTTTCCTTTGCCGCTTGTAAGTCCTTCTCAAGGTCAGCCGCTTTTTCTTTGGTCTCTTTCTCGAGAAGCGCATATTTGTTAGCGGCGTCCCTTAGCTCAAGCGCCATGTTGGATATTTTCTCCTCACTCAGGCGATGAGCAGCCTGTTCGGCCTTTAATTCACCAACTGACTTCTCGGCAGCCGCATTGCTTATCCTGGCTTGCTCCTTGGCTTGGGCAAGCTCAGCCCGAAGGTTCTCCACGGCGGCAGCTCCATCTGCAGTTAAGCACACTGTAAATCCCAGCATCATGCTCTAATTTATACGCACTGACCGCCCAAAATACATACCTTGCGCCTCATCAAGCCACTTGTTCACGAGCGTGATGTCATCATCCGTCCCATTCGGAAGACAATCAAAGTGTCACAGGCTAGTATCTATACACAGTGCACATTGCGTTTACGGTACAAAACAAGAGGTTACTTCGCGTACCTCAAAGCCTCTTAGCAGGCTCATAAAGGCTTCATTCAAACAACTTTTTGCGGATGAAATTCTTTCAATCACCGTACCCATTAAGGTACGATGTTCCTCTGAGACAGACGCTTGCCGAAGAAAACCCATCCATATGTACGGCCGTATATCGAATGGTCCGGAACTTTTCTTGGTCTCACTAGGAGTTGAACACCCCGGACCTCGGGCGGCCGAAGATTCATCTTCTGGCCTGGTGCTCCTTTGTGGGTCGGCAGAGATCCTCCGGGACGACACCTCGGGGTCGTCCACCTTATGAGGCGGCGTCTCGCTCTCCATCGTCTCCGGAAGAAGATCCCTTGAGGACGAAGATTGTTGAGGGAGGCTATAGGCCGAACTGCAAAACGTACATTTCAAAATGTTATCCTCACAAGCGAGAAAAGAACGGGGTATGCTTATTAAACACCTTTGTTCACTTACGCTTTGGCTAAAGGCTGGCCCCCTTGTGGGCACCCTCATAGGGGTTTCTTCCCTCGCTTGGAAGCCTCTGCCTCCAGGTTTTCGGGAGCGGTTCTTTTCTTCCCATGGGGAGAGGGAATGTTAGATTCTTCCCCTCGTTCACCCTCCGGCACGGGAGTCATGACTTCCTCGGATACAATGTGGGACGCACCTTTGGTATGAAGGCCGCTTTGGGCCTCTCCACTTCTCTCATTTCCTTCCCTCGATGCCACTTGATATGGTGCCAGAGCCAGCATCCTGGTTAACACTGGGTCCGCGAAGTTTTCAGGAAGAGGGGCCGAACACCTGATCCTCTCTGCCTTCCTCACCCAGCCCTGGCAGAGTATGGTTTTCTCAGTTTTGTTATGAGAAACTTAAAAGTAAAAAACGTGTTTAGAAATAGAGTACTTACTGGGGAATCTGGATGGTTGCAGTCAAGGCATGCGTCCTCTTTGGTGTCTGGACACCTTTTTCGTCATCCAAAGACTAATTCATACATCCCTTTGAGTGTTGTGCAGAAGAAGTGCTGAATGGTTCACGGTCCTTCCGGATTGAATTCCCACATACGGAGAGGTCGCGCTTGCATGGCAGGATCCGATGGACTAACATGACTTGAATTACCTTGACGAGATCGATGTCCTTCTTAATCAGGTCTCGAATGCGGCTTTGCAGTATTTGAACTTCATCTGGCGACCCCCAATCCAGCCCCTTGTTAATCCACGATGCAAGCTATGGCGGAGGTCCAGATCGGAAGGTGGGTGGAGCCACCCACTTGGTACCGCGAGGCTCCGTGATATAAAACCACTCCCGTTGCCATAGGCCGGAAGTTGCGGTGAAGGAACCCTTTGGCCAGACGACGTCGACTGATTTGCTTATCAGGGCACCTCCGTACTCTACGTGTCTCCCGTCTATTATCCTCGGCCTTACATCGAAGGTCTTAAGCCACAAGGCAAAGTGTGGAGGGATATGGAGGAAAGCCTCACATACGATAATAACTGATGAGATGTGAAGGAGTGAGTCCGGAGCTAGATCATGGAAATCTAGTCCGTAGTAAAACATGAGCCCTCAAATGAAGGGATTGAGGGAGAAACCTAGCCCCCGAAGGAAGTGAGGGATAAATACAACCCTCTCATTAGGCCTAGGAGTAGGGATAACCTGCCCTGGTGCAGGAAGTCTGTGAAGGATTTCCACGGTCAAGTACCTCGCCTCCCTGAGCTTCGTGATATCCTCCTCAGTGACAGAGGAGGTGATCCACCGGCCTTGAAAGCTGGATCCGGACATGGCCTGAGGTTCGAAGCGACTGGTTAAGCCTTGGGTGTTGGAGCTAGAGGTGAGAGGAGGAGGGAGTAGCATAGAGGGGAAAGGCGGGTCTCGGCCTCCTTATAAAGATGACGGATATCAAACGTCCCCTACATGGCCTTAAAACATGCCTATTCCCAAGGAATCATACCAACGGGACGGTTCGGTTACCCACGCCCGTGTTGATGAGAATCCCATAATAAGGGGGCATGATCTCCACTTCGACAAGATATGCCAATAAAACCGCCTCGTGAAGCATGGAGCAGCAGGCCGGAAAAATGATTCTAACTAATGGCAGGACGAGGATGTAATGTCGTGGTGCAACAATTGTCAGCGGATTGGACTCGTGAAAACATTGTACTCTCCACACTGGTATATGGAATTTGCTTTGTAGAGCCAGACACGATTCTTATGTTCAAGATCTACTTTGGAGTATTCGGAGAAGGAACCCGCCTTGCAATGCCGAAGACAATCTGCACGCCGGACTCATCATCATTGAAGCCTGGTTCAGGGGCTACTGAGGGAGTCCTGGATTAAGGGGTCCTCGGACAGCCGGACTATATGCGTATGCCGGACTATTGGGCTACGAAAGTGCAACTATCCCTTGGTGGTTTTGCTAATTCATAACAACATATAGCTCATTGAGCTAATGCTATTCCAAGACATATATTTCAGGAAAGCATGAATGGCATGGCATGGATGATGAAAGTGGATCCCTCAAAATACGAAGGACAAAGGATTGGCTCAAGCTCATTAGCTCAAGACTCTTCATTTTATATTTTAGTGATCCAAGATCACATTGAGTCTATAGGAAAAGCCAATACTATCAAGGAGGGATGAGGTGTTGCTTAATGAGCCTGTTTCTTCATGTGCTTAGTGATATGCTCCAAAACCCTCAGCTACTTTCTCACATCCACAAATGACCTAAACCCAAAGCCAAAATCGGTCACACTGATTCTTCCTATCCGGTGCCACCGAGTTCAAATGTCATAGCCACTGCCACAAACCCTAGGCAAATCGGTTCTACCGATAGGGATCTCGGTCTCACCGAGATGGGATTGTAATCTCTCTGTTTCCCTTCGTAACGTTTCGGTCAAACCGAAGTGAGCGATCGGTCCCACTGAGATTGCAATGTAAACTCTCTGTTTCCCTTTTGTAACATTTCGGTCTCACCGAAAAGAGCAAATCGGTCCCACCGAGTTTAACTGACCAACTCTCTAGAAAGCTTATTACCAAAATCGGTCTCACCGAGTTTGTGTAATTGGTCTTACCGAGATTACGTTATGCCCTAACCCTAACCAAATCGGTCTCACCGAGTTGCATGTCAGTCCCACCTAAAATCACTAACGGTCACTAGGTTTACTAAATCGGTCCGACCGAGTCTGTTGAATCGGTCCCACCGAGTTTGGTAAATTGTGTGTAACGGTTAGATTTTGTGTGGAGGCTATATATACCCCTCCACCTCCTCTTCATTCGTGAAGAGAGCCATCAGACTAAACCTACACTTCCAACTTACCATTTCTGAGACAGAACCACCTACTCATGTGTTGACGCCAAGATATTCCATTCCTACCATATGAATCTTGATCTCTAGCCTTCCCCAAGTTGCTTTCCACTCAAATCTTCTTTCCACCAGATCCAAATCTAATGAGAGAGAGTTGAGTGTTGGGGAGACTATCATTTGAATCACAAGAGCAAGGAGTTCATCATCAACGCACCATTTGTTACTTCTTGGAGAGTGGTGTCTCCTAAATTGGCTAGGTGTCACTTGGGAGCCTCCGACAAGATTGTGGAGTTGAACCAAGGAGTTTGTAAGGGCAAGGAGATCGCCTACTTCGTGAAGATCTACCGCTAGTGAGGCAAGTCCTTCGTGGGCGACGGCCATGGTGCGATAGACAAGGTTGCTTCTTCATGGATCCTTCTTGGGTGGAGCCCTCCGTGGACTCACGCAACCGTTACCCTTCGTGGGTTGAAGTCTCCATCAACGTGGATGTACGATAGCACCACCTATCGGAACCACGCCAAAAACATCCGTGTTTCCAACTGCGTTAGAATCCTCCAAACCCTTCCCTTTACTTTCTTGCAAGTTGCATGCTTTAATTTCCGCTGCCTATATACTCTTTGCATGCTTGCTTGAATTGTGTGATGATTGCTTGACTTGTCCTAAGATAACTAAAATCTGCCAAACTCTAAAACTGGGAAAAGGTTAAGTTTTTAATTGGTCAAGTAGTCTAATCACCCCCCCTCTAGACATACTTCAAGGTCCTACAGGCTATGAAGATACAAGATAGAAGACTTCGTCCCGTGTACGGATGGGATTCTCCTTTGCGTGGAAGGCAAGTTTGGCGATTCAGATGAGAAGATTCCTTTCTCTGTAACAGACTTTGTGTAACGCTAGCCCCCTTTGGTTTCTATATAAATCGGAGGGTTTAGTCCGTAGGACAACAACAAACATAACCATAGGCTAGCTTCTAGGGTTTAGCCTCTATGATCTCGTGGTAGATCAACTCCTGTAATACTCATATCATCAAGATCAATCAAGCAGGAAGTAGGGTATTACTTCCATCAAGAGAGCCCGAACCTGGGTAAACATTGTGTCCCCTGCCTCCTGTTACCATTAGCCTTAGATGCACAGTTCGGGACCGCCTACCCGAGATCCGCCGGTTTTGACACTGACAGTAGGCTTTGCCACTGGCTGCTTTGGGGCGGAGGATGACATGGCACGTACACCACAAAGTCGGTGTCAGTGTCAATACCGGCGGATCTCGGGTAGGGGGTCCCGAACTATGCATCTAAGGCTAATGGTTACAGGAGGCGAGGGACACAATGTTTACCCAGGTTCAGGCCCTCTCTATGGAGGTAATACCCTGCTTCCTGCTTGATTGATCTTGATGAATATGAGTATTAAAAGAGTTGATCTACCACGAGATCATAATGGCTAAACCCTAGAAGTCTAGCCTATGAGGTTATGATTGTTGTGGCTAAACCCTAGAAGTCTAAACCCTCCGGTTTATATAGACACCAAGAGGCGCTAGGGTTGTACAAAGTCAGTTACAGAGAAATGAATCTACATATCTGAATCGCCAAGCTTGCCTTCCACGCAAAGGAGAGTCCCACCCGGACACGGGACGAAGTCTTCTATCTTGTATCTTCATTGTCCAACAGTCCGGACCAAGTATATAGTCCGGCTGTCCGAGGACCCCTTAATCCGGGACTCCCTCAGTAGCCCCTGAACCAGGCTTCAATGACGATGAGTCCGATGCGCAGATTGTCTTCGGCATTGCAAGGAGGGTTCCTTCTCCGAATACTCCAACATAGCCTTCCGAACAAAGAAAACATGTCCGGCTCTGCAAAACAAGTACCACACACAACCGCAGAGAGTATAATATTTCACGAGTCCAATCCGCAGACAACTTTTCGTAGCGTGACATCACGCCACTGCCCGGTCATTATTCGAACCGTTTTTAGCCTGTTGCTCCATATTTTGAGGTGCAGTTTCATTGGCACGTCTTGTCGAAGCAGAGATCATGTCCCCTTATCACGAGATTCTCATCAATACGGGCATGGGTAACCCAACCGTGCCATCTGCACGGTGATACGTCTCCAACGTATCTATAATTTTTGATTGTTCCATGCTATTATATTGCCCGTTTTGGATGTTTATGGGATTTACTTTACACTTTTATATCATTTTTGGGACTAACCTACTAACCGGAGGCCCAACCTGTATTGCTGTTTTTTTTCCTATTTCAGTGTTTCGAAGAAAAGGAATATCAAACGGAGTCCAAACAGAATGAAACCTTCGGAAGCGATCTTTTTGGAACAAACGTGATCCTGAGCACTTGGAGTGGAAGTCAAGAAACAACCGAGGCAGCCACGAGGGTGCCTGGCGCGCCCCCTAGGGCTGGGCGTGCACCCCACCCTCGTGGGACCCTCGGGCATCCACCGACCTACTTCTTGGAGATCTATTCGATGTAACTCCTTTTGCGGTGTGTTTGTCGAGATCTGATGAATTGTGGGTTTATGATCAAGTTTATCTATGAGAAATATTTGAATCTCCTCTGAATTCTTTTATGTGTGATTAAGTTATCTTTGCAAGTCTCTTCGAATTATCAGTTTGGTTTTGCCAACTAGATTGATCTTTCTTGCAATGGGAGAAGTGCTTACCTTTGGGTTCAATCTTGCGGTGTCTTTTCCCAGTGACAGCAGGGGCAGCAAGACACGTATTGTATTGTTGCCATCGAGGATAAAAAGATGGGGTTTATATCATATTGCATGAGTTTATCCCTCTACATCATGTCATCTTTCTTAATGCGTTACTTTGTTCTTATGAACTTAATACTCTAGATGCATGCTGGATAGCGGTCGATGTGTGGAGTAATAGTAGTAGATGCAGGCAGGAGTCGGTCTACTTGTCACGGACGTGATGCCTATATACATGATCATGCCTAGATAATCTCATAATTATTCGCTTTTCAATCAATTGCTCGACAGTAATTTGTTCACCCACCATAATACTTATGCTATCTTGAGAGAAGCCACTAGTGAAACCTATGCCCCCGGGTCTATCTCTTATCATATAAGCTTTCAATCTACTTTTATTTACATCTTTACTTTTCCAATCAATATCATAAAATACCAAAATATTTATCTTATCATATTATCTCTATCAGATCTCACTTTCGCAAGTGGCCTTGAAGGGATTGACAACCCCTTTATTGCGTTGGTTGCGAGTTTTTGTTTGTTTGTGTAGGTGCGTGGGACTTTTGAGGAGCCTCCTACTGGATTGATACCTTGGTTCTCAAAATCTTAGGGAAATACTTACGCTACTATTGCTACATCACCCTTTCCTCTTCAAGGAAAACCAACGCAAGCTCAAGACGTAGCAAGAGGGATTTCTGGCGCCGTTGTCGGGGAGGTCTTCACTCAAGTCAAGACATACCAAGTACCCATCACAAACTCATCTCCCTCGCATTTACATTATTTGCCATCTGCCTCTCATTTTCCTCTCCCCCACTTCACCCTTGCCGTTTTATTTGCCCTCTCTGTCCCAATCTCCTCTCTCTCTTTCGCTTGCCTCTTTGTTTGCTTGTGTGTTGGATTGCTTGTCGCGATGGCGCAAGACAATACCAAATTGTGTGACTTTCCCAATACCAATAATAATGATTTCCTTAGTACTCCGATTGCCCCTCTTAATGATGTCGAGTCTTGTGAAATCAATACTGCTTTGCTGAATCTTGTTATGAAAGATCAATTCTCCGGCCTTCCTAGTTAAGATGCCGCTACCCATCTAAACAACTTTGTTGATTTGTGTGAGATGCAAAAGAAGAAAGATACGGATAATGATATTGTTAAATTGAAGTTATTTCCATTTTCACTTAGAGATCGTGCTAAAGTTTGGTTTTCGTCTTTGCCTAAGAATAGTATTGATTCATGGAATAAGTGCAAAGATGCTTTTATCTCTAAGTATCTTCCTCCCGCTAAGAGCATCTCTCTTAGGAACGATATTATGAATTTTAAACAACTTGATCATGAGCATGTTTCCCAATCTTGGGAAATAATGAAATTGATGATTCGCAATTGCCTTACTCATGGTTTGAATTTATGGATGATCATACAAAATTTTATGCCGGATTGAATTTTGCTTCTAGAAATCTTTTAGATTCGGCCACGGGAGGCACGTTTATGGAAATCACCTTAGGAGAAGCTACTAAACTCCTTGATAATATTATGGCTAATTATTTTCAATGGCACACCTAAAGATCTACTAGTTAAAAAGTGCATGCTATAGAAGAAATTAATGTTTTGAGTGGAAAGATGGATGAACTTATGAAATTGTTTGCTACTAAGAGTGCTTCTCTTGATCCCAATGATATTCCTTTGTCTACTTTGATTGAGAATAATAATGAACCTATGGATGTGAATTTTTTTGCGGGGATGATGTGAATTTTGTTGGTCGGAATAATTTTGGTAACAATGCTTATAGAGGAAACTTTAATCCTAGATCGTTCCCTAGTAATTCCTCTAATAATTATGGAAAGTCCTACAATAATTCTTATGGTAATTTTAATAAGATGCCCTCTGATTTTTAGAATATTGTGAAAGAATTTATGATCTCTCAAAAGAATTTTAATGCCATGCTTGAAGAAAAATTGCTTAAAGTTGATGATTTGGCTAGGAACGTTGATAGACTTTCACTTGATGTTGATTCTTTGAAACTTAAATCTTCTCCTCCAAAGCATGATATCAATGAGTCTCTCAAAGCTATGAGAATTTCCATTGATGAGTGCAAAGAAAGAACCGCTAGATTGCGTGCGAAGAAAGATTGCTTTGTAAAGGCATGTTCTTCTAGTTTCCATGAAAATAATGATGAAGATCTAAAAGTTATTGATGTGTCCCCTATTAAATATTTGTTTTTCAATATGTATCTTAATAATGATGGGACTGGAGATGAGTGAACTTTAGTTAAAAGGCGTCCCAATGATTCAGAATTCTTAGATCTTGATGCTAAATTTGGTAAAAGTGGGATTGGAGAGGTCAAGACTTTAGCATTGAATCCACTATCTTGTATTTCAAGGAATTTAATTATGATAATTGTTCTTTAGAAGATTGTATTTCCTTGTTGCAATCTGTTGTGAATTCTCCTCATGTTTATAGTCAAAATAAAGCTTTTACCAAACATATTGTTGATGCCTTGATGCAATATTATGATGAAAAACTTAATTTGGAAGTTTCTATACCTAGAAAACTTTATGATGAGTGGGAACCTACTATAAAGATTAAAATTAAAGATCATGAGTGTTATGCTTTGTGTGATTTGGGTGCTAGTGTTTCCACGATTCCGAAAACTTTATGTGATATTCTAGGTTTCCATGATCTTGATGATTGCTCTTTAAATTTGCACCTCGCGGATTCGACCATTAAAAAGCCAATGAGAAGGATCAATGATGTTCTCATTGTTGCAAATAGGAATTTGGTGCCCATATATTTTATCGTTCTTGATATAGATTGCAATCTTTCTTGTCCTATTATTCTTGGTAGACCTTTCCTTAGAACGATTGGTGCGATTACTGATATGAAGGAAGGGAATATTAGATTCCAATTTCCATTAAGGAAAGGCATGGAGCACTTTCCAAGAAAGAAAGTCAAATTACCTTATGAATGTTTGATGCGAGCTACTTATGAATTGAGTGCCAAAGATGGCACTACTTAGATCTATCCTCGCTTTTATGCCTAGCTAGGGGCGTTAAATGATAGCGCTAGTTAGGAGGCTACCCAATTTTATTTTATTTTTTTGTTTTTTATTCTGTTTAGTAATAAATTTTGCATCTAATTTCTGTTTAGATGTTTTTTCATGTTTTAATTAGTGTTTGTGCCAAGTATAACCTATAGGATAACCGATGGTGATAGTTAATTTGATTCTGCTGAAAAACAGAAACTTTGCGTGCACGAAAATAATTTTAGTAATTCACAGAAACATGCTTTTGCATTGATTCGTTTTGCTGTAGATAAATAGACAAATTTCCCAGGACTTCCTATTTTGGTAAGCTTTTTAGAGTAACAGATGTATTCGAGAGTTACAGATTTCTACAGACTGTTCTGTTTTTGACAGATTCTGCTTTTCGTGTGTTGTTTGCTTATTTTGATGCATCTATGGCTAGTATGTAGGGGTATGAACCAAAGAGAAGTTGGAATATAGTAGGTTTAACACAAATATAAATAAAGAATGAGTTCATTACAGTACCTTATGTGGTGGTTTTTCTTTCTTGCACTAACGGAGCTTATGAGATTTCCTGTTGAGTTTTGTGTTGTGAAATTTTCATGTTTTGGGTAAAGATTTGATGGACTATGGAATAAGGAGTGGCAAGAGCCTAAGCTTGGGGATGCCCATGGCACCCCAAGATATTCAACAATAGCCAAAAGCCTAAGCTTGGGGATGCCCCGGGAAGGCATCCCCTCTTTCATCTTCGTCTATTGGTAACTTTACTTGGAGCTATATTTTTATTCGCCACATGATATGTGTTTTGCTTGGAGCGTCTTGTACAATATTAGTCTTTGATTTTTAGTTTACCACAATCATCCTTGCTGTAAACACCTTTTGGGAGAAACCCACTTGATTGGAATTTATTAGAATACGCTATGTGCTTCACTTATATCTTTTGAGCTAGATAATTTTTGCTCTAGTGCTTCACTTATATCTTTTAGAGCACGGCGGTGGCTTAATTTTGAAGAAATTGTTGATCTCTCATGCTTCACTTATATTATTTTGAGAGTCTCTTAGAACAACATGGTATTTTCTATGGTTATAAAATTGGTCCTAGAATGATGGGCATCCAAGTTGGGTATAATAAAAACTATCATAGAAAGTGAATTGGATGCTATGATCAATTTGATGCTTGATAATTGTTTTGAGATATTAGGATGGTGATATTAGAGTCATGCTATTTGGGTGATTATGAATTTAAAGAATGCTTGTGTTGAAGTTTGTGATTCCCGTAGCATGCACGTATGGTGAACCGCTTTGTGATGAAGTTGGAGCACAATTTTATTTATTTATTGTCTTCCTTATGAGTGATGGTCGGGGACGAGCGATGGTATTTTCCTACCAATCTATCCCCCTAGGAGCATGCGCGTAATACTTTGTTTTTGATGACTTGTAGATTTTTGCAATAAGTATATGAGTTCTTTATGACTAATGTTGAGTCCATGGATTATACGCACTCTCACCTTCCACCGTTGCTAGCCTCTCTTGTGCCGGACAACTTTCGCCGATGCCATACACCCACCATATACCTTCCTCAAAACAGCCACCATATCTACCTATTATGGCATTTCCATAGTCACTCCGAGATATATTGCCATGCAACTTTCCACCGCTCCGTTCATATGACACGCATCATCATTGTCATATTGCTCTTTGCATGATCATGTAGTTGACATCGTATTTGTGGCAAGGCCACCTTCATAATTTTCGTACATGTCGCTCTTGATTCATTGCATATCCCGGTACACCGCCGGAGGCATTCATATAGAGTCATATCTTGTAATTTTGAGTTGTAAGTAAATAAAAGTGTGATGATCTTCATTATTAGAGCATTGTCCTAGTGAGGAAAGGATGATGGAGACTATGATTCCCCCACAAGTCGGGATGAGACTTCGGACTTTATAGAAAAAAAAGAGAAAAAAAGGAGAAAGAAAAATAAAAAAGAAAGGCCAAATAAAAAAAGGGAGAAAGGCCAAAAGAAAAAAAAAGAAAAAAAGAAAAAAAGAGAAAAAAATGAAATGAGATAAAAAGAGAGAAGGGATAATGCTACTATCCTTTTTACCACACTTGTGCTTCAAAGTAGCACCATGATCTTCATGATAGAGAGTCTCCTATGTTGTCACTTTCATATACTAGTGGGAAATTTTCATTATAGAACTTGACTTGTATGTTCCAATGATGGGCTTCCTCAAAGTACCCTAGGTCTTCGTGAGCAAGCAAGTTGGATGCACACCCACTTAGTTTCTTTTGTCGAGCTTTCATACATTTATAGCTGTAGTGCATCCGTTGCATGACAATCCCTACTCACTCACATTGATATCTATTAATGGGCATCTCCATAGCCCGTTGATACGCCTAGTTGATGTGAGATTATCTTCTCCTTTTTGTCTTCTCCACAACCACCATTCTATTCCACATATAGTGCTATGTCCATGGCTCACGCTCATGCATTGCATGAAAGTTGAAAAAGTTTGAGATTACTAAAGTATGAAACAATTGCTTGGCTTGTCATCGGGGTTGTGCATAATTAAATACTTTGTGTTATGAAGATAGAGCAACAACCAGACTATATGATTTTGTAGGGATAACTTTCTTTAGCCATGTTATTTTGAGAAGACATGATTACTTTGATTAGTATGCTTGAAGTATTACTGTTTCTTATGTCAATATGAACTTTTATTTTGAATCATTTGGATCTGAACATTCATGCCACAATAAAGAAAATTACATTGAGAATTATGCTAGGTAGCATTCCACATCAAAAATTATGTTTTTATCATTTACCTACTCGAGGACGAGCATGAATTAAGCTTGGGGATGCTTGATACGTCTCCAATGTATTTATAATTTTTGATTGTTCCATGCTATTATATTACCCGTTCTGGATGTTCATGGGCTTTACTTTACACTTTTATATCATTTTTGGGACTAACCTACTAACCGGAGGCCCAACCCGTATTGCTGTTTTTTTGCCTATTTCAGTGTTTCACAGAAAAGGAATATCAAATGGAGTCCAAACGGAATGAAACCTTCAGGAGCAATATTTTTGGAACAAACGTGATCCAGAGGACTTGGAGTGGAAGTCAAGAAACAACCGAGGCAGCCCCAAGGGTGCCCGGCGCCCCCCTAGGGTTGGGCACGCCCCCACCCTCGTGGGCCCCTCGGGCGTCCACCGACCTACTTCTTCCTCCTATATATACCCATGTACCCTGAAAACATCAAAGCGACCATGAAAAACTATTTCCACCGCCGTAACATTCTGTATCCGCGAGATCCCATCTTGGATCCTTCGCCGGCACTCCGCCGGAGGGGGAATTGATCACGGAGGGCCTCTACATCATCTTCAAGGCCTCTCCGATGAGTTGTGAGTAGTTTACCACAGACCTTGGGGTCCATAGTTATTAGCTAGATGGCTTCTTCTCTCTCTTTGAATCTCAATACAAAGTTCTCCTCGATCTTCTTGGAGATCTATTCGATGTAACTCTTTTTGCGGTGTGTTTGTCGAGATCCGATGAATTGTGGGGTTTATGATCAAGTTTATCTATGAAAAATATTTGAATCTCCTCTGAATTCTTTTATGTGTGATTAAGTTATCTTTGCAAGTCTCTTCGAATTATCAGTTTGGTTTGGCCTACTAGATTGATCTTTCTTGCAATGGGAGAAGTGCTTAGCTTTGGGTTCAATCTTGCGGTGTCCTTTCCCAGTGATAGCAGGGGCAGCAAGGCACGTATTGTATTGTTGCCATCGAGGATAAAAAGACGGGGTTTATATCATAGTGCATGAGTTTATCCCTCTACATCATGTCATCTTTCTTAATGCGTTACTCTGTTCTTATGAACTTAGTACTCTAGATGCATGCTGGATAGTGGTCGATGTGTGGACTAATAGTAGTAGATGCAGGCAGGAGTCGGTCTACTTGTCACGGACGTGATGCCCATATACATGATCATGCCTAGATAACCTCATAATTATTTGTTTTTCTATCAATTGCACGACAGTAATTTGTTCACCCACCGTACTACTTATGCTATCTTGAGAGAAGCCACTAGTGAAACCTATGGCCCCTGGGTCTATCTCTTATCATATAAGCTTTCAATCTACTTTTATTTACATCTTTTTTTTTCCAATCAATATCATAAAATACCAAAAATATATTTATCTTATCATATTATCTCTATCAGATCTCACTTTTGCAAGTGGCCGTGAAGGGATTGACAACCCCTTTATCGCGTTGGTTGTGAGGTTCTTGTTTGTTTGTGTAGGTGCGTGGGACTTTTGAGGAGCCTCCTACTGGATTGATACCTTGGTTCTCAAAAACTAAGGGAAATACTTATGCTACTTTGCTGCATCACCCTTTCCTCTTCCAGGAAAACCAACGCAAGCTCAAGACGTAGCACACGACGCTAGGGGAATAGGCGAATTTTAAGGCGAGCAGGGAGGCACATCACTTTTACTGCCTTTGTAAAGGGATAAGGATTCATCCTTGTTCACCCAAGCCTTCTCCTTCCTCTGCCCATCCGTTCTCGAGCTCCAGCGCCCAAGCTCTCGCCTTCTCCGCCCAAAAAAGCACTCCAATTATGTCTGGATCCAGAGCAGGAGGCAAGTGGATGGCCTCCTCCGTTAAGAAGAAGAACATCAAGGAGCTCCGGGAGGCCGGATACCTGGCCAAAGACATCACTCATCGTCTTCCGTCCAAGGGACAAATCGTCCCCACCCCGGAGCCCCAAGAGAGGGTGGTGTTCCTCACACACTTCGTCTACGGGCTAGGATTCCCTCTCCACCCGTTCGTCCGTGGACTGATGTACTACTATGGGATGGACTTCCATGATTTGGCCATCAACTCTATCCTCAACATCTCGGCATTTATTGTCGTGTGCGAGGCCTTCCGCTGCATCCCACCTCACTTCGGCCTATGGCTGAAGACCTTCAATGTGAAGCCGAAGGTGGTGAACAGCCAACAAGCAGAGTGCGGAGGCGCCATGGTGGGCAAGATGCCCAATGTCACTTGGCCCGAAGGCTCCTTTGTGGAAACTGTCAAAGGGTGGCAGTTGGGGTGGTTCTACATCACCGAGCCGCGTGACACCAATTGGGCGGAGGCCCCCATGTTCCGATCTAGAGTCCTAACGCGGCTCACCTCCTGGCAAGAGAAGGGCCTGTCCTGGGGCTCTCTGGACGAGCTGACAGTGCTCCAGACACGTGTCCAGAGCATGATAATCAAGAAAGTCAAGCTTGTCAACGTGATCCAGGTTATGCTCATCCACCGAATTCTTCCGTGCCAACGCCGATCTTGCTATCTGTGGGAGTTTGATCCGAACAAGCACCAGACCCTACTAGAGCTCTTTGGCATGACGCACGAAGAAATCTGGAAGATGCTCTTCAAGGCCAACGGGGTGCCGCCGGCCACGGACGAGGATCGTGGGCACGACCTAACTCACCCAGCTAATCTGTTAAGTTCTCTCATGTTTTCAAGGTGTACCCTATACTTGCATATTAGAGGAAGGCATCTAAGTCTGCCTATCTATTATTTCAAGACTGTACAGAGATAGCGGAGCAGATTGACTGTCCGGCTCCGCTGCCCGAAGGCCCAGAGACTCCACTCCTGACGTGGATGCTGTTTCCGGCGCCTTACGAGGTGCTGGAGAAGAAGGCCAATAAGAAGGCCAAGGGGATCAGAAGTGGTCTCCGTCGTAAGGGCACTTCGGACATGACGTCCAGAGACGCCAAGACGCACTCCTCTGCCGAAGACGACGAGGAAGAGGAGGAAGAGGAAGAAATCCACTCCCCCCTGGCAAGAAAAAAAAAGAAAAGGATGGGGCCTCCATGCATTTGGAGGCCGAGGCGTCCAAGAAAGGGAAAGATTCCTTTCGGGATAGCTCCACGGCGGCCACCAACAGCAGCTGTGAGTGGAAGCCCAGGGAGAAGCCCCTGGCCGAATCGTAAGTGTCCGGACACGTATTTGTATCTGGATTCTTTACTTTATTGTTTTAATATTCTTAAATTATGCATTCGTAGTCCGGCTCAGTCCCACCTCGAGCGGTCCTTATCATAGGATTCGCTGGACCCAGTGGTGATGGACAGCGGAACCCTTCCATCCGGCCACCTCTCCTCGGGACCTAGATGGCACCGAAGCGTCGTCTCAAAGGATCCCTGGCCCAGGAGAGAATCCGGCGGCCGTTCGGGAGGCGCCAGAGGGCGAAGCCTCGGGTGCCGGACACATGGGGGAGCAGACCCCAATGGATACTGATGATGGGGGCCGTATTCATTTCGGACCTCATCCGAATATAATTCTGGAGAGCAGCCCCCTTCAAAGGGAAAGGGCGCGCCTATCCCGCCGGTGTCTCCTGTCCAACCAGAGGCACCGAATAGGTTGTTGGAAGCGCTGAAAGGCGCTTCCATTGTTGACGAACACCGTACCCTGATGGGTATGGTGATTGGGAAGGTCCAGTCCATGAAAAGCGGATTGACCAAAGCCTGCACTAGCCTTCTAACAGGCTTTGAGGTAAGCGATGTAATTAGAAAAAGAATGTCACGGTATAGACAGTAGCCCCTGATGCTCTGTCTGGTGTTCGGAAAGAAAAGCTGAACAGAGGATCAAATAATTTTCGCAGGAGTCTAATCTGATATGTCTATGTGAATAAGCAGGCTTCGCTACTGGCTGCGACCGCTCACACTGCGGAAGTCTCTGGACTAAAGCATAATCTGGAGCGGGCTGAGGAGGAGCTCGGCCACGTGAAGAAGCAGCTGGAGGATAGTCAAGGTATGCAGTAACCTTGTATATATTCAGGAAGGATGAATGGTTCGTGCTGACTAAAGTGTCATGAACTTTATTAGGGGCCACGACCGAAGTAGCAGCCCTCAAGAAGGCATTGGCCGAGGCCGAGGACAAAGCGGCCAAGGAATGCGCCGCACGCGAGAAGCTGGAGGCCCGGGTCAGCGAGGTCCAGCAAGAGCTTCAGGACACCATTAAGAAGTACGATTCCTTGGAGCGCGATTTTAAGGATCGAGAGTCCGAACTTGCAAAGGCCCGCCAGAGCGCACAAGATGCCCTAGCCGAAGCTCAGGGCACCCTCCAGGAAATCCAGGAGGCCAAGAAGATTATTTTGGGTAAGGCTTTCATTATGCAAAGCAGATATGTAAAGGAAAGGTTCCTTTTACTTACCCGGATTTGGAGCTCTCCAGGGGCGTTTGTGGATCTGCCGTGCAGCATGTCAGACTCTGTGGAATTCTATCGAGCCAAAGAGGGGAGCTCAACGGAGAAGATGTTCTAGTCGCAATACCTTGGACCAGAACATCCGGTGCCCTTTACCGATCAGCTGAAACACCTGGTCGAGCTGCATAAGGCGGCCGAACTGGCCATGAAGGACGTAATAATCTGGCTATGGCCTACCGAGCCCATGCCCAGCAGCTACTTCAGACTCGTGAAGCATCTTGTCGATGCCTTCCCACGGCTTGAAGCCATCAAGTGGTCGGTCTGTACCGAAGGTGCACAGATGGCCTTTTCCCGTGCTAAGATGCATTGGGCGAAGATGGACGCCACGAAGCTAATGATCGAGGGGCTGCCTGAGGGCAAGGAGCACCACCGACCCGAACTGTATTTTGACAGTGTCCTGGAGGGATCCCGCCTTGTGGCGGAGCAATGTGCCAATGATATCATATTCCCATGAGTACATTCATGTTATCCTGTCCTGTAATATGAAACAAGATCTTTATGTAATATAATGCTTGTTTATTTAAAATTTTACCTCCTGTGCGGCCGTTTATGAAATCTGAGAGTTGGCCAGCCGTCGGCTTCTGCCCCCATGTAGATAGTACGGGGGTGTTCGGGATAAATCTAAACACTCTTTACTCCATATTTTGGTCCTTAAAGAAGGTGTTTAGCGCAACGAACAAGGCAATCGGACTATACGGCTTTATCACCCTCACTTAGCCATAGGAGTTTGACAATGAAAATTTCGGCGCAGCCCCTGGTGTTCGGAAGTCCGAACTTGGGGCGCTATACACGCCTAATCGGATAAAAACCGATTACTCGCATAATGCAGAAAAAATCTCTAAGGATTTGAAACCTCTCAAACAGCTGACCAGCTCTCGCCGCATCATGACAGTCAGTTTTCGGCTTTCTCTACTGAGGTGCTCATCTGGAAGAACCGGGACACAATCATAGTAGTTCTCCCTTTACTACCCTAGCTGATATAGCGCAAAGTAAGGTAGTAAGCACAGGAGCCGGGCAACCCAACTATTAACCAAAGACATGATTCGGAGCCGATGCATATAATGCTATAAGTTTGGGATGCCGAACTGTACTATAAAAGTGTCTGGATTTTATTGCCGTGTAATGGGGTATGATGAAGCCCCTGGCAAATTAAGGCGTACCAGAATGTACGGGTGCAATTGATAAAAAATACAAAGACAAGGAAAAAATCAAGTAATAAGCCGACGCCGCAAATTATTTTCCATTGTAACTTGATTAATACGTTAAGGCGTATTTGTACAAGTAATGCGATAAGCAAATAAGGCTATTTGACATGCCATGACCAAGGGCGAGCTGCGTGCGGGTATTTAAAACAGGTATAACAATCATTAGCAGAGACCACCTGGGGATTCCCTTGTATGTCGAAGCCCCTTGCCTTCTTGGTGTAACCATCCCGTGATAGGTCCGATGATCAGGTCATCAGAAAGGCCTTTAGAAGAGAAGAACCTGAAATGAGAAAGAAAAAGTGAAGGTATGCGGATCTAGGGGTGACTAAGCCGCATTATGGACCACGGTCTAGCTGTGACTCCATCCATGACCATGGTATTTTGAGAGCGTAGTTATGTACGCATGGCACGAATGTCACCGCTTGATTGGGACTGGGATGGAGGCCGACTTGCTAATCAAGCTCTGGACTGACTGGACTGTCCTACTGCAGAGTAGTTCGAACTTGCTTGACGCTGTCCGGGAGCTTTACTTCTGAATTGAGGTTCTGCCTGAAAAGGCTACTCTGTACTTCTGCTGCAAGGTCCACGGTGTACTCCTCAGTACGAAGGGAGTGTTCCGTATTTCCATTAGCTGTTATTACACTGCGTGGTCCAGTCATCTTGAGCTTGAGCTAGCTGTAGTGTGGCACCGCATTGAATCGAGCGAATGCGGTTCATCTAAGCAGTGCATGATAGCCACTGCGGAAGGGGACACTATCGAAGATTAACTCTTCGCTTCGGAAATTATCCGGGGATCCGAAGATCACTTCCAGTGTGATTGAGCCCGTACAGCAGGCCTCTACACCTGGAATGACACCCTTGAAGGTAGTTTTTGTGGGCTTGATCCTTGAGGGATTGATACCCGTTTTGCGCACTGTATCCTGATAGAGCAGGTTCAGGCTGCTGCCACTGTCCATGAAGACTCGTGTATGGTGGAATCCATCAATAATTGGGTCAAGGACTAGTGCGGCTAAACTGCCATGACGAATACTGGTCGGATGGTCCCTGCAATCGAAGGTGATCGGACAGGACGACAATGGGTTGAACTTTAGGGTGACTGGCTCCATCGCATAGACGTCCCTGAGTGCATGCTTGCGCTCCCTCTTGGGGATATGGGTGGCATATATCATGTTCACTGTTTTGACTTGGGGGGGGGGGATTTCTTCTGTCCCCCTGTGTTTGGTGGTCGGGGTTCCTTGTCATCGTCGTTGCTTTGCGACCCTTTCTCCTTATTCTCGACAGTTAATCTTGTCGGCCTGTTTGAAGACCTAACATTCCCCGTTGGTATGATTGGCTGGTTTATTAGGAGTGCCATGGATTTGGCATGGTCGATCTAGTATGCGGTCCAGACTGGACGTGCCCGGATTATTTATCTTGAATGGCTTCTTCCACTGACCCGACTTAGAGCCACTGAATCCGCGTTGACGGTCGTGTCTTCGGTGTTATCACCGTTGTTTTGACGCTTATGTCTATTGTGTCGGGGCTTGACGTTGATGTTTCTGGCTTCAGAAGTGCCAGGTTCGCTTATATTGTTGTTGCTACGGGCTAGCCAGCTATCTTCGCCCGCACAGAAGCGTGTCATAAGTGCCGTAAGGGCTAACATTGACTTCGGTTTTTCCTGGCCGAGGTGTCTCGCCAGCCATTCGTCGCGGAAGCTGTGCTTAAAGGCTGCTAGGGCTTCGGTGTCTAGACAGTCGACGATCTGATTCTTTTTAGTTAAGAACCTAGTCCAGAATTTCCTGGCCGACTCTCTAGGCTGTTGGATTATGTGACTTAAGTCATTAGCATCCGGAGGAGGTCGGACATATGTTCCTTGGAAGTTGTCGAGGAAGGCGTCCTCCATGTCCTCCCAACTGCCAATGGAGTTTTCGGGCAGATTGTTCAACCAGTACCTAGCTGGTCCCTTGAGTTTGAGCAGGAGGTATTTTATGGCTTGAAGATCATCACCGCGGGCCATATGAATATGGAGAAGGAAGTCTTCAATCCATACCGTGGGGTCTATTGTGCCATCATATGATTTGATATTCACGGGTTTAAACCCTTCTGGGAAATCGTGTCCCATTACTTCGTCAGTGAAGCAAAGGGGGTGTGCGGCGCCTCTATATCATGCCAAGTCATGACGTAGCTCGGATGGAGTTCGTCTGCGGTTTTCGGCCCGGACGTGATTATATTTGTCGCATTCAGCCGGATGGCCATTTTCGCGCACCGGGCCCGCCCCCGTGATCCATAGATTGATCTTGTCTGACCTGCTCTGTTTTCCAAGTCATGCCGCTGGTCATGTGTGTATCCCCGAGCTGTTGTATTTCTGTTTGTTCGACGAGGTAGTGCGGGCTGGTGTTCGGCTCGAGGTGCCGCTTTATCCGGCCACATGGTGGTCGGTCAGCCGCATTGTACCTTGGTAGGATGGGCTCTAGCGCTTCGTCATCGAACTGTGGTAACAGTTTGCGCTTCGGGTAGGTTTTGGTTGGGCACACGAGGCCATATTCGTCGGCTGCTGGGACATCAGTCCATATTTCATTTAGCAGATCTTGATTAGCTTGAAGCTGCTGCTGGTTCTTTTTCAGGATTCTTGCAGGGGCAATTAGCTGACGCTTAAAGCGTTCCCTTTCGGCGGGCTCCTCAGGCACAATGAAATCTTTGTCGCCGAGGCTCACCACGTCCGTGGAGAGCGCAAGGTAGTTGCTATCCTCCGAGTCTTCGTTCATGGCCTGGTCGCCAGGGCCAACTCGCCCATCCTCCCGTTCACTACAAAAAAATACACTTCCGTGATGATACGTGTTTGTCATAGTAGGTCACGTTTTTTGTCATGCATGTACATCCATGACAAATTTATGACAGAATCAAGATAGTCATACCTGTGCTGTCGTAGAAGTGTTCGATGACATTACCAAAATTATCATCACGGAAGTGTCCACTTCCATGACAATAAATCGTGCGTCACAGAAGTGCTTTCCTCAAGGGTGACCGACACGTGGAATCCACCGTAACGGAATGCTGTTAAGCTATCGGGTCGGGTTTTGGATCCGATAACCCGTTAACAGCCCCGACTAATGGGGATTTTCCATGTGTAAAATCATCATTGGCTGGAGGAAACACGTGTCGGTTCATCGTTGGGACAGATGTCATCCACTCATTGGACAGAAGGCTCCTATGATACGTCGACACGTGGCACGGCCAATCAAGTTTAAATGGGCCAGCCCAACTAAAGGCCCACAAGATTTGGCGGCCCATAATGGGCCGGCCCAGTTAAAGTCCCACGAGATTTTGCGGACTATAATGGCTGGCCCAGCGAAAGGCCCACACGATTTCGCGGGCCATAATAGGCCGGCCCAGGTAAAGGCCCACAAGATTTTTGTGTGCCATAATGGGCCGGCCGAGGTAAAGGCCCACAAAATTCTTGCGGATCATAATGGGCCGGCCCAGCTAAAGGCCCATGAGATTTCATCGACATTAATGGGCCGGCCCAGCTGTAGGCCCACAAGATTTTGAGGACCCTAGTAGGCCGGCCCATTAATTGGCTGCCATGTTTTGGGCCAAATGCCGGCCCATAATTGATCCGGTCCATTAATGGTCTGCCACGTTCCGAGCCTAGTAATGGCCCATATAAGATCCGGCCCGTTAAAAGCCTCCCACTTTCTGGGCCAAATCACGGCCCAGATCAGGTCCGGCCCTTTAAGAGGCTTTGGGCTCAATTATGGCCCATATCAGATTCGACCCGTTGACTGGACGCTATGCTTTTGGGCCCACTTGCTAAAGGCCCATTTAGTAATTCGGCCTGATATTAGTTTCGGCCTATTAAGGGCCCATTTAACATTTCAGCCCTATATTAATTTCGGCCTGTTAAAAGCCTGTCATATAGTTGGGCCTAACTACGGTCCGGTTTGCATCCGGCCTGCTCGCAGCCGATATCTGATTGGGCCAAACAAGGACCAAGACAACTTTGGCCTGTTAAAAGCCCGTGAATTGATTCGCACAATCATGGGCCGGGGTCCATTTCGGGCTGCCGCCGGCCCGTGAGCTATTCGGCATGTTTCAGGCCCAGCCTACTTCTCAGCCTCCTAAAAGCCCATTGAGTTTTCTTGCGAAAAGAGGGCCGGGGGTTACTCGGCCTATTAAAGGCCCAAATCTACTAGTGGGCCAGTTTGACGGGGCCTATGATGCGGATCATACATCGTGATTGCATGACGGCCCGATTATGTACTGTAATTTTACGGTTTGGACGGTTTACTGGGAAGACAAGATATATATACAGTAAAATAACTGCAGCATCGTGAATAAGAAAAAACCTAGACTATACAATAAAGAAATTACGGCATATTACATCCACTGGGCATCAAAGTTCGCCACTATGATAATAAAGCACAAGCAGACAACAGATTACATACACTGGGCATCAAAGATTGCCACCAGTGCAAATAAACACGCCGACAAAATAATATACAAAACCGACAACACTTCAATAGAGTTCAAGAAAGGTTAGCCCTGCTGGGGAGCTGTAGCGCAAGCAGCTGAGCAAGATGATGAGACTGCGCTTGTTCAACACTTATATCTTCCTCACTCTGAAAGATAAACAAGCAAACAGACGACAGGTTTTGCACATAAAAGTATCAGTGCTGAAAATTCATCACATTTCTTACTGACGAATAAAGTGACACAGTTTAAAATTGCATTAACACGATATGGTATTGTTCAGGTCAAGACATGGCAGGAACTGACATTGTGAAGGAGTTCACAGCTTCACGACACCACTGGATTACAGATCAAGAACTCATAAGTATCAATGGTTAGTGTGTTATCAATTTATCCCATTTCAGATTGGCAAATAAAGAGGTGGTTTAAATAATAGTAGAATGATATGACATTGTTCATAGTTAAGCCATTGCATAATATGACATTGTGCTGTAGTGGGTAGGTTCACCACACCACTGGATTACGGATGAAGAACAGAAGCATACATGCAGTGCAAAAGAAAATCACTTGCTCTGTATAGTTTAATTTACATGGTATGAAGAAGGAACTTGGTTGTACAACTGAAAACTTAAATTGAGAAGGACAAACTTTTGTTTATGAACTACATAATAAACTTTAAACATGCAATTTGATGCAAACACCAAAAATAAACAGCTGTTGTAGTCATGCCTAACCAAAAATACACAACAAAGTTTGAAGGCTTGAGAAGGACAAACTTACATTACTGGTGAAGACAGGCTCTATAAAGCCCTTCTCCATGCTGATGGGGGGGGGGCAATTCAAGAAGTTTAGCACAAAATGTTCTTCATAAGCATTGCCTTTATTCTACATTTTGTTAAGAGTAAATATAGATGTGATAATATAAGAAAAAATGGAGAATATTTAAGATAAGATGAAGAGTGATGCTACATAACCAAGTAGCTATAAATGTATGTGCAGCGATACAGGCAAAAGGCACAGCCAATAGCAATGCACAACTAAACTTCTTCAGTACCAACCTTATGGTAAGAGTAAATATAGATCTGATGTGTAGAAAATGGAGGGCAAAGGAAAATAAGCTGCAGAGTGATGGTACATGAACAACTACCTGTTAATATAAGTACACTGATAAAGGACAACATGTACTTACAAGAACAATGCAGAGATAAAAAAATTCATTGGCATTGGATATATTCTACACTAATGTAACATTCATATAGATCAGATAATTTGGAGCGAACAATTGATAAGCAAGCTATCATGCATACTACTGTCACATAATGAACCAGGTATGTATGCAAGTACAGTGATACAGGACAACAGGTACTAACAAGAGCAAAGCAGCGGGCAACATATTTGCGATATCCTGTCGTTCTTTTCAAACCGGAATTCTTCTTCGAGCCGATTTCCTGCAAAAAAGATCCGTAAGGCACATGCGGAAAAGTAGAAGTTCAAATTGTCATGTGATTTCATAGACAATACCTCATCCTGGGAACGAGACCAGTGCATAACAAGGTTTTTCCATTCAATGTCTTCTAAATTTAGCACAGGAGACTTCACCGGAAATTCGTTTATAGACTTGCCATCAAAGTGTGATTTCCTCAGGTAACACCAATACTGCTGCAATGCTTCCTTGAAAAGCACAAGCAAGCTTTGCTCGTCATGACTATCCAGATTGACCCTCACCTAGTTACAACAATGTAATGTAAATCATTGATGTGTTCGATCAGCAGAAAATAGGAAAATAATAACCATGAATAATAGCACTTACACGTAAGTTGGATAGGAAGATGTGAAAATGGTGTTTGTCTTCACTATAATCTTCCCATGATGGGAATATATGCACGTAGTCCCTAACAACATTGAAAGCATTGTCTTTTAAACTGGGAATAAATGGAATGGGGTTCCAATCTACAGGAATTGGCCGTCTCTGCAGTTGGGATAGGTCTTCGGCCGGTGGACTTGCTGTACTTTTTGCTGGAGTGGGATTTTTCTGTGGTACGGCTGGTGCTATGGCACATGAAATCGGTATACCTTTTGCTGGAGTGCAGGTCCTGTGTGGTGGGGCTAGTGGTGTGGCCAGTGAAGTATGGGTACAGTCTGCTGGAGTCGGTCCTATGTTTTGTGTCACTAGTTGTACAGCCAATATAAGTGGGGCGCTGTCTGATTTCTCCGGCACCACCACGTTTTTCAAGGACTTTACTGGTGCTCCTTCAGGTTCGGCAATCACCCTCTTCCTTTTTGATGTCTGATGCACAAGAACAACATTTGAGTGAAAAAACATGGTATGACGACAGATGGAATATGTATTGATAATGGATGGGCATAGCATCTCGAGTTATATGATGAGTAAACTAAGCAGATGGTGGTGCAACAAAGTAGAAGAAATGCAAGAAAACATATGCAAGATACGTGCAATCAATAAAACCTTGCCAAATTAGAACAGGCACCTTGATGGGTGAACAGGACATGCCATCTGCCTTTGACTCCTCGAGGTTAGAATAGTCATTAGAATGATATTCTGAACAAGAATCAACAGGTGGGGAGCGTACGAGTTTCATTGCTTCCAGAATCGCACTCAATGCCTTGGTGCCAACTTTGTAAGTCATTTCAGTGTTCCACAATATTCTTCTGATGCGCAGATTATGATATTCACTGTAATTGCGTATAATATCTGAGAACCATGAAAACATAAATAGTTGTGAGATTATCTTTCTAATGTAGATGATATTCTAATATAGGGGCGCCCCTGTAAACACTTATGTGCTATCACTGGATTCTGATGAGAGAGATCATGTGTGCTGTAATATCGTGCGTGCATTTATATAATCTGGCACAAGTACAAAAAAAATAGGCTCCAAAAGTAAGGATAGCTGGCAGATGATAGGTTCATAATACACTGTATAGATAGTTTATTGCCAAACCATGATAACAAGAGCACACAGCAACTAGGCAGATCATAGTGTACATAACAGGGGTACACCATAACCACTATATATAAATCGGGAAAGTGGAACTGGCTTGAAAATACGGTGTTGTATTGCCGCTAGTAATTGAAAGCCTATCGATCGCGTAGAGGCCAGCACTATCGAACATGGTAAAGAAAAGCAAGCAGATTTTGGATAATAAAATGTTGGTTGCGCAGTGCCCACACATGATGAACCAGAGCGCATTAAGAATGCAACTCCTAGCTGTCTCTCGACCATTTCAGGCGGTTGGATGAAGATCCTACGTCTCCTAACCCTTCTTCTTCCTCGTCTGTGATTCTTCCCATACAGAACACCGCACGGGCCGCCGGACGGACCACCGGCCCCCACCGCCCGTGTTCCTCCGCCACCCCCACCCCCACCCGCGTCAAGTTTTCTTCGTTCGGCGAGGCCCCACAACCACCCAAGCCCCTTGGATCGCACCTGCGAACTCCGGCGAGCTCTAAAAATCGACTGACCCAATTTTGAAATTTAGTCTACTGTGGTTTAACTAGTGTGGAATATAAAAGGGGAAAACCATAAGCATTGGGAGTATAGTGTTGAGCATGCCATGGCGGATCTGAAGGTGCAAACCGGACAAAGGCAACTTCACAACCAAGACAAGAAATCAGAGTAAACTGTGGCAATCTATTTTCTTGCTGCGATAAATAAGTTGAGCAGATACGAAAGAGTACCGCCTCTGGTGCGGCGCCGTGTACGCATCTAGTGAGAATTTGACGGTACTGCGGTAGCGATGGCTGTCGGCAGTGTGGAAGCAGATCTAGGAGGGTAGACGGTGGCGGCGGTGCGCGGTGGACGAGAGGGTCGTAGGAGCGGCGCCGGCAAGGTGGACGACGGCGGGGATGAACCGAGAGGACGGGATGCAAGGATCCCGGTCCGAAGGTGTGGATGAGAGAGGTCGATCTCTTGTAATGGACGACGGCGTCGGGGTATCAGCTCCGGCATGGTGGAGGAGGACGGTGGTGGATGGGGTGGCGGACGGCGGCGGACGGAGGAGGGTGGGGTGGAGAGGGTGTTTTGGCGCCCACGGAGTATGAATGGGGAAAAGGGAGGTAGAGAGGAAGGGGGGAACAATGTAGTCAGGGCGCGCTTGTCTCAAATGCGAGGAAATTTACAAACTTAGCCCCCATTTCAAATTTCTACTACATCACAACAACATTAGTCGGTTGGGGATAGGACGGTAATCTCGCATACACCGAATATTTGCTGACAAGAGTTTGTTTTTGGCACCCACCATGTATGAATATGAATCGGGGAGGGAGTCGATTTCGGCCGAGGGCACACTGTGTTTTGGCGCCCAACGTGTATGAATTTGGGTGAGAGGCGGTTACGTCACGTTTGGGTGAAATTACAAACCTATCCCTATCGAAACCTATAGAAATCCAGCAGATAGGCTTTGCGCGGCAGGGATAAGCAGTAGTGATTTCCATCTCGCAGATTTTGGTTTCGGGCGGTTACTACGACTTTCCCCACTTCGTTCAAATTTTGCACAGTGCACGCTTACCGTGCCAACTCAATTCGAATCCCGTTTGTATTCTACTATTTTTTTCGGGCGAGATCCATTTTCAATTGGAATTACATTCTATATACATCATTTTTTACATATATACTTTCAAAAGCACAAGCACAACACCATTTATACATAAATATGGTTTACAAATGGCCTGATCTTAGATTCATAAGGTTGTATCCATCAATTTGGATTTTCAAATATTTGAAACCACTTTATGTTGAAATCCAATGTATGCATTCCTCGCTAACTGTCTCCAATTAATGTGTGTTTCATGCGGGTTTTTTTAACTTCTCAAACATGTATAATGTGTTTCACACACGCAACATATAGTGTAATCCCGTTTAGACACTAATTGCATATAAACCATGCATTGTTTGTAATTGAAGAATCTATGGATCACCAATATTGATAAACTATATAACATTACACGTGTGCCCAAATTCAAATGAATATGCATATTTGATACACCAATTTGCGTTATGATATTATCGATGTCGTGTGCTCCAGTTTAAATATTTGAATCCCCTTTAATCCAGATATTCATCTCATATAGCTATCACTCATGCTTATATAGGACTATCTCTCTGGACCTATACGCGTTCATCGTCTCTCAGGCATCTCTTGTGCTACCTGTATGTCGACCATGATCTTTTATCTTCGTAACACACTGATGGTACTCTCTCCATCGACCTTCATCACTCTATCTCTCTCTAAGTATATCTCGCTCCCTACTATGTGTCTCTAGCTATGATTCTCCATGTGGAATCTCTTTCTCTCACACAAACACAAAACTTTGTCTCCCGGGGTCTCATTTCTCTCAACTATTCCCATGTGTGCCACTCGCACACCCCTCATACAGAGATGTCTTTTGCTACTTAGATATGAGAACCTACAGCTCTTCCTCTTCAATATCTCTTTCTCACACAGAAACACAAACTCTGTCTCCCAGGGTGTCATATTTCTCCATTGTTCTCTTGTATGTCGCTCAAACGCACCCTCTCTCCCTAGAGATATCTTGCATTCCCTCATATGTCTCTCTAGCTATCACTCTCGTTGTGAAATATCTTTCTCTCTCGCAGACACAAAACTCCGTCTCTCTGGATCTCATTTCTCTCTAATATTTGTTTGTATGTGACTCACATGCACCCTCTCTCTATCTCTCTCACACCCACACACATAACCCAGCCTTCTGATCCACTCGACTCCTATCTCTAGCGCACACTAGCTAGCATCTTTATCTTCTATTTATCTGTTTCTCCATCAACCTTCTTTCTCACCCTCACTCTTCATTCCTATCACGCACACTACATATGTTTCTCTCTACATGCATGCAGTCAAGTGCCCTCTCACACACATATATAACTTCACCCTTTGAACCACCCGACAGTCATCTCCGACACCCAAACTAACGTATGTCTCTCTAGCTAGCATCTCCATCTCTGTATCTATCTGTAGTTTCTCCGTCAACATTTCTTTCTCGCACAGAGTCTTGCTTCCTATCACCCACACTATATATGTCTATCCATACATATGCATTTATAGGTTGATGTCTTTTGCACAATCGTTGCGCCTCACC
Source organism: Triticum aestivum (assembly GCF_018294505.1). NCBI lineage: Eukaryota > Viridiplantae > Streptophyta > Magnoliopsida > Poales > Poaceae > Triticum > Triticum aestivum. Next base: position 356,275,638 of record NC_057807.1, read on the forward strand.
CCCTCTGCTCTCCATAGATGCATGCTCCAGCCCACGCCACTATCTCTTAAAGATAAAAACACATGCTCAATTGTCGGGCCTTCTTCCCTGCATTCTCACATGCATGCATATTGTCATACCGATCCGGCTCTCCCATGTCGTTGATCTTAGGACTTATGTCTTCTTTCTTTCATCTCGATCATGCGCGCGAGCACACACACACATCCCACGTATACATGTATACCTCTCACACATGCACGTTCAAGGTCTGTATGTCTCCATACGTAGTTAATTACCGTCAATCCTAACGCCACATCGAATCGTTCTCTTCTTTTGTGCACATAACTTCCGCCTGGATGGGCAAAACACACACTCACACTTAACAATCTCCTTCTAGCTACCCCCCCCCCCGCTCGGCGCACCTCTCACTATTCCCCTATATCCCCGAAACCAATAAGACCATCCCTTTGTTTAATTCCTGCCTACATGCACCATCGATATATAGTAGTCTTCCGTGGTGTCTCTCGAACAAACACGTTCTTCGATGTCGACTCCTCTCACGCGCACGCACCTTCTCTTCCCTCCTACGGGCATTTTCTCTCTTGCACCCCATCGTTGGTGGCCTCTACCATACACATCACCTCTCTACGATGAAGCCATGCACACTTAAATTACATCCGCCACAGAGGACATCGGGACACACACACACACACACACGCGCGCGCGCGCACGCACACACACACACACACACACACACACACACACGCACGCACGCACACACACATGCACCCCCCACACACTAAGACTCCATCTCTCTCTCTCTATCACACACACATACAAACACACACACACACGCACCCCCCCACACACTTAGACTCCATCTCTCTCTCTCTCTCTCTCTCACACACACACACACACAAAAACTAAGACTCCATCTCTCTCTCCTCTCTCTCTCTCTCACTCTCTCTCTCACACACACACCACACACACACTAAGACTCCATCTCACACACACATGCTCTAGGCGGAGCATTTGTTCCTACCACCCTTCATCCAACCTTACCCGTATGATAAACAATCACCTTTATTTACTTGCATAACATGGACAGATTCCACTTTACTTTAGTAGTCAGCAAACTTATCATCTGTATACCCTTATGAAAAAACGAGTTGGCGATGATGGTGTGCCTGCCATCTTGTAATACAGACCGTATGATCTATATCTGACGGATAGGAAGCAAACTATGATAATTTTACAAAAGATACCCGCACCTCTCTCCACATCATTATCTCCCGCAACCTCATTGCTCAGCAATTAAAAAAGGAATAAGTCTCTGGAACAACCTAGCATGCATGGTGGCCGCTGCCGCCTGCCGGCGCCGTCCATCCCCATGCCTCCGCCCATTCCGACCACCAGTCACCACCACGCTCCACTCCTCCTCGCCTTATCTCTCATCTTTCATTTTTTTGATGACATTCTCGAGATACCAGTTTTCTGATAAAATTCTCGAGATATCATTAGTTTTTACACATGGGATTACTCCTGCATGGGTCAACCACAACAGGTGTTTTGTAAAAAAAAAGCATATTGATGTTCCGTGCAATGCACGAGAATCTTGCTTGTAGTTATATAACGCAAATCACGAGCAGGAAGTGACATTTTTTTGACACAACCACGTTAACATGGCCACGTAAATCATGAGAAGGAAGGAGAAGGGAAGCGGGCTGTGGAGTAACTTTTTTACCACAATTTCTTAGGAAACTGAGTGCAATAATTGAGTAGTTTTGCAAACTACCATTACTACTACACCTGAAACGGTTCAAAACCTATACTCCCTTGGCAGCGCGCGCTTCCCGCGTGAAACGGTCAGCGTCGCCTGGAGCGTCAGTGCCGCATTAATGCCCGGCCAGAGCGAAGGCGACCTCTCACTGGCGCTGGCTTTAAAGTGGCGCGACGGCTGAGAGAGCGCCGCTTCCCGGTGCACGCGACTGCTCCGCGTCGAGACTGGCCATAGGCCCTGTTTGGATCCATGGGTTAGAGTTAGTTTGAGCTAGTTGGGGCTCAAATAGCCCTAAAGTATCCAAGCATGAGGGTTTAAATTGGAGCAAGTTGCACCGAACCCACCAAAAAAAACTATCCCACCCAAGAGGTGCTAACTGGAGATAGTTCTCATTGGGACCACTGAAAAATCACTTTTCTCTCCATGAAGTGCATTTATTGTCAATCTAACCCTCTCACCCAAACACCTCTTTGGCTACAGTTAGTTCAGGGTTAGTCATGAGTTAGTCTAACCTCTAGCTAAGTTAGAGTATCAAACAGGAGCAGTATAGGACATGCAAGTTGCTCAAAGCATACAGGCAAATTCGTACGTGAAAGGATTTTTTTCTTTTTGAAAACGGAACATGAAAGGAATTTTTTTAGAATGCTCTTGGCATGTCGCTCCAATCTTTGGTCGGAGGAGACGTGGCGAGGCTGGAGGGCGCCCCTGTACCCCTATTTCTTCGAGATGATTGGGAGAAGGTGGTGGACTCCATGCCCATCTTTAATGGGGATGGGCCCGTGCCCACAGAGGCTCCCGAGGACCCGGCGGCCCAGGCGACGGTGAACGTGTCCTCCGGCGACTCCAGCGAAGAGGAGGAAGAAGAGGAGCGGGAAGGTGGCCCTAACTCTGAGGCTACCGACGGGGAGTCGAGAGCGCCCCTCCCCCAGCGCAAGTCCCGCGCTCTCCGCCTCTTGCCGAGCGACAACGAGGATGACGGCGAGCGGGGCGGCGAGAGCTTGCCCCCGATTCGGAAGAAGGACAGGATTGGGCTGATCCCCTTGGGTCTGCCCCGGCTCTAAGGCGATCCGTAGACGTGCCTCCTACTTCCGAGCCTCTCAAGGCTGATCCCAGCAGCCGGCTCTTGGGCTTCAAGTACGGCCGGAGGTTTCTCGAGCTCACGAGCGGCGACCAGTAAGTGCTTGATTCTTATTTTATTCCTTGCTTTGTCATTGAGGCTTGATGTCTGTATCTCTTGGCTAGGCTGGCGTCTGCGGTGAAGAAATTGAAGGGGGCCCCTGAGGTTCCGTCTGGAGCAGCGCCCCTGCCCACGAAAGAAGGTGGCTACAAGGCACAGGCCTCTCCTGCCCGATCGTCCTCGCGAGGCCTGGTGGAGCTAGCTGGGGCGAGCTCAGCCCCCACGGCCCAAGCGACTCCTGAGGCATCCTTGCCTGATGCCATCGCCACGGCTGCTGGGGCGCAGCAGGTCTTGCCTCAGGATGCTGTGGTTACGCTGCCGTCCTCTCCTCCTACTCCACCAACTATTTCTCTCTGACTCCTTCCACCGTCCTGGATCACGCTGCGGCCAAACTGGACCGGCTGCGGCAAGATCTTCTGGGCGCCGACCCTCGCTTGGTGGCCGGGCGCTTGGAGCTGGCTTCTGGCTGGATTCGCTCTAACGCTTTGATTCAAGCAGCGCTGGTTCAGGCCTCGACAGCCTGCAACGAGGAGAAGCGGGCCGTCCTCGGGGCGAAGGCCGCTCGAGACGCCGCCTTGGGAGAGGCGGCTGATACCCGAGGTCACTGCAAGGCGCTGGAGAGCGAACTGCAGGGCCCGCGGGACCAGCTTGCCGAGAAGGTCCGCATCCACGAGGAGAAGGAGGAAGACATGAAGACTCGCGATGCGGCCGTCAAGGACCGATACTCCAAGCTTAACAAGCGCCGTGACCACCTACGCACACTGGAGCAGGAGTTGGAGGCGTGGAAGGTCGAGCTGGAAGGCAAGGCGCGGGTCCTTGCCGAGGACCGCGAGGCCTTCACAGAGACGGAGGTGAAGGTTCGCGGCTTGCTGAAGTCGCTCTACGACAGCAGCCTGGAAAGCCCGCTGGCCGGCGCCGAGGATGGCCCTGCCAAGCTGCTCCCCTTCATGGTCCGTGCTCTTGAAGATGTCACCCTTGGCCTTGGCCCTACGGCTGAGGCCAAGGCGCGCATCCTGTCTTCTGCAGCGCTGACGCGGGTCCTTACCCACGTCTACCTTCGCGACCCCAACGTCGACCTTGACAGCCTGCTGGAGCTAGCGAGCGGCGAGCTTGCCGCTGCCGCTGCTAAGGCCGTGAAGGGTCGTGTGGAGGCTCTGCTGTCGAAGTTCCGGGCCTTCAACACCAAGCCGAAGCAGGGTGCTGCCGGTCCTGCGGCCCCACGAGGCAAACCCACTCCTCGCAGCTCCGCCACCAACAAATGACTCCGTCGTGGCTCCTGTCCTGCTTTCAGTTTCTGCTACATTATCATGCCTCAGGGAGACATTTAAACTTGTGTTTGGTGTCGTGATAACAGTTATGGACTGTAATATTTGCTTTTGAATTCCTTGAAATTTGCGCTCTTCCTACTTGCTTATGTTCTACGCCGGCAGAGCCTGGCCCCGCGCATACCTCAGCCGCCGTTAGCCCCGACCGGAAACCAGGACGGGACCAAGGAGTGAGGGGCTACATGACAAGTTAGGCTCCTGAGTCGCGATGCTCAGGAGTCCCCCTTGGAGTACAACGCATGCATGCATGCCGTGACTTTCCTTTTGATACTTGCATGTGTTGATTTGATGCACCTTGCCAAATTTTGACTATAAATTTAACTAACCAATTTTTCATGCATGTCACAAAAAATCACGGGGCTGTTTGGATTGTGACTATGTTTGTCTTATGTTGCCACATTATTTTTCCCACACTTGCCACACTTTCCTAACCCGAGTTGCTCAAATTGTTAGACACACTTTGGCTTGCCTAAGGGAATCTTGCCACAATTTTTGTGTCTATGACATGTGGGGTTCACTGCTAACAAAAAAAATTCTTGTCTTAGGTGTGGCTAATAAAAAAGACTTATATTTAGGAACGGAGGGAGTAGAAAATATAAATAATAATGCATGTTGGGGCAACCCATGTTTCCGCTAATTTTAGCCGTGGGCTTGTTCACAATTTTTACGAGGGGGTGATTGTTCATTTAATGGAGGGACTTGTAGTACTACCAGACTTGAACGATACAAAGTGCGACCTGGCACACCGCAACACCTCTTGGAACAAGCGGGTAGCTATCTCAAAAAACAATCAACAACTAAAAAAACCGTGACCTGGCATGTAGTATAGTACACAATTTTAAACGATTGTTTTTATGGAGTGAAAAAGGAAAACTACCCCACTACTTATATATAGGTCGGAGCCTCCGCGCTTGCTTGCTAGGGCTGCTCTATTCACACACTCTCATCCTCTCCAGATCTAAACAAGATAGGGGTAGTAACCCTGTCTTTCTCCCTTCAAAAAACACTGGCTTTCTATCCTCACCGCTGGTTATAGATCCGGACGTATCCCCCTCCGCCGGTGAAGGGGAGGAGGGGCAGCATTTAGGCCGTCGTCGACAGCGAGGGAGGAGACCCACTGCTGGCCGAACCATTATCTCTGGCCGAGCGCCGGCGCGGGAGGTCCTCCGATCCCTTCGTTGTTGCCTGTGGGCAGATCCGGCCTCCCGCCGCCCACCTATCCACATCCCGATGACCTTCAGGTATATCTTCGTTTGAAACCTCCTTAGCTCTACTTCCCCAGCTCGCTACGTCGCTGCATGTGCATCATTTTCTACCTCTCAGCCCCTCTCGATCGGATGGTCCAACATCACCTATTTTTTCTTCTTCTATTGTTAGAGGTAAAGCTACTTCATGGAGTCGAATCTTGTACTCCCTCCGTCTAAAAATACTTGTCATTGAAATAAAGTGGGGGTGGGGGAATTTAGTATGTACATGGGACTTGGTACAAACAAGAAGGAAAGGGGATGAAAGTAGTACAGACTGGTCATCCAATCGGTCTATTGGTCAAAAGGGGAAATATAGGGGTAACGCTGTACACAGTGGTATGACCAGGACTAGATTTTCTATCCACACATAGGAGTAGGTGGCTAGAGTGAACAAAAATGGGACCAACCTAGATATGTTTCTTGGATGTTTGTTTCTCGGGGTAACAAACTATGAATCGCCACTTTATGCCCCTGTTTACGTACATGGTGCTATACTGCTAGTGCATCCACTGTCCCATGCCCTTATACCAAATATTTAGGCTCCGGTCGGAATAAAGGGGCAGAAAACATAGGTCTTGATGAAAATAGAGGAATAGGAAAGGAATGTAGGTATAAAACTATGGAACAGCGAACCGGAGGAAACTCTCAAGAGAATGTGTTCAGATGGACTACTAAATGTACAGATTTGTTTTTTTAGAGTAGCATGCTTGGCAGTATGAGATGATATTTGTTTATTCAGCTGCACAGTGACTACTCTTGTCCTCACCTCACATACCACACATAGGTTGATTTTTTTATTTCGGCAAACACAGCACAACAACCTGTCTAACACATGGCAGCGAGCGCCTGCCTCGGGCTTCCGCCCAAAAAATGAGCAGCGCGTGGATGTTTCTAATCCGATGGAATCAGTACTACCAGACCAGCTTTCTTATGAAACACGATTCACCTTTCCCGTGTTCCGAACGGTTGGAAGGGAAAGAATGCGGTAGGAATTGTATTCCTACGAAAATCCTGCACCAAACCTGTGAACCGAACGCAGCCTTAGCTGTTCTTAATATAATGTCCCTGGTAAAAATGAAGCCATGCCACTGTTTTTGCCTGTAATTGTTTGAGACTCTGACAAGTTTAGCCAAATGTTTTTTCCTATAATTGTTTGAGACTCTGACTGTTTCCTCTGTGCCTTTTTGTGCAAACAGGGATATCCAATTCTCCTGGTTGCTGTTGTGACCTTTTGGTGCACTACACAAAACTCTTCTTAAAAGAAGCGACTTTTGTGCTGTTTAACTGGAATGTCAGATGGAACAGTTGGTTCATTTTGGTGGAACTGCACAAAGGGAGATCTGTCTTCCAATCCTCATCATCCATATTGGCACCATAACCTTCCTTTAGGTAAGAATGCTATTTAATGCATGTGTTCATCTCTATTTTCCGACTGCCATGAGAAAATAATGCTGTTTTTTACTAGTACACTTGTACTCCCTCATTGACAAAACCAATTCTGAATTAGAAGGCCAATCATGTACTTGGTTTCACCAACTGGTGAGGAGAAAGAGGAACATAGCATGAAGAGGAAGAAGAAGAAGAATAAACAGTGCCAAGGCGATCTTGCTGAAGCCAAAGGCCTCAGTCGAGGCTATTCAAGGGCTCCGACAACGACTACCTTACATGTGAGACGATCCTCCAGGGAGCCCTTCCACTTCTGCTATCTCTCTTAATTAATTAGGAGCACTTAAGTACCACTAATTTATTACTGCCTAATTTTCCTGTTGGAGTTAAACAAATCTTTAGTAGGACACTATGCTGAATCATGTACGTGTGAATGTTTGTCTATGGAGGTGAATCATATGGTGGAGCAGGGAGGGAATATTATTAGTGTCATGACATAATAGTGCTATTGTTTTGCATGTCAATTTATTGCCATTGGTTCAATGAGGCAATGTTTTGCGTATTGTCCATCATGAATTTGATGCTGCTATTTGAGTAATATGCTAATGTCTTCCTATCCTTTCTCACTAAGCTAATGAAGGTTTCACCTTGTTCCTACTTGTGCAAACAGGGATCATGTTGTGCCAATCATACATTTTAGTGGAACTACACAAGACAATACAATGAACTGTATCCCAGCCAGTGCTTTAACTCTGCTGGAAGTTCTTGATAATCTTTGGATATAATCTCAGCACTGGTAAACAAGAGTGATTTCAACTATACATTTGAAGTGCACAAAAATATATACTATTGTGTGATTCCAGTGAGTGCTTTATCATCTCTTATGGGACTACATGAATAAGCTTTTTTTCTCAGGTTGGTACGGGCCTAAGGCCTTCATCCATATTAGTTTGCTGTCATCTCTATTTGTATCGTGCTACTGTCATGAGAAACTCCTTTATCTTTGCACTTTTAAGTTTTGCAACCTATGATAAATGGCAATGCTTTGAGTGTTGAGTTGAGCTAATTGGCACTGATTAAATAAACTAATACCTCTCTTTAAGCAAGACTACTATGTTGCTAACTTTACCCATTAAGATAATGAGGGTGCTTCTATTTGTTAGTATATGTTTCATCAACTAGTCCCACTATTATCGTAATCTCACTCTCTCAATATATGTGCCAACAGGGATGCTCAATTTTGGTGGAACTGCACAAAAACTTTGGGTGCTTCATTGCCTCGACAACTTCCGTCCTTTCCTGTCAGTCGCTAATCTCCGATTGCTTTCTTCCTTTGTTGTCTGTCGCTTGGCTTACCTCGGCTTCCAATCAAAGGAAATAGTAATTGGTATGCTACCTCACACAGGTTGGTACTGGTCTTTATCTTGATTATTGTGCCTGTCATATGTATTGGTAATTTGGTATTGTGCTACTGTTTGCCGATTTCATAAAGGAGTAATTTGGAGCCTGAACTCGCAGGCAAATCATTACATCGGGTGATTTCAGTAGAACTGCACAAAATGATCAGATGGACAGGTACTTATGCTGCTGCTATGTACTCCAAAGTTCACTCGGACAAGCATCGATGTTGAGAAGAAGTGCCTATATTCATTCGAGTATCAACCGGCGTCAACCAATTGTCAAACTCCAAGTATTAGGAGAGCGAACGCCAAAATATTGCTTGGTGCATAGCCCAGAAAAAAGCAGTCCAGTCTTTGGTCCCAACTTGTGCCTTTTGGTTATCGACACATATGGTAGCGTACTATATGGCATGGAGTCTAAAGACTCCAGACAAGTTGGTTGACGCATATATTCATCTGGGACTTAATCAGTCTGCACGCCAAGGATGCTCCATTTCAGTTGAACTGCACAAAAAATTTGGGTGGTTCATTTTCTCAACTGCCTCCTTTCTCGTCTGCAATGTAGAATTTTGACGAGATACATGACCAAGATGAGCCAGTAAACTAGTTGGATGAAAGTAGTGGCCAAGTTGCTCAAACCTCCGTCGGCACGAGGCCACTATTTGAGGATAAAATTATAAGCAAAGTTCAGATTGTCTGTGCTGCCTCTTATGTACTCGAAAGTTTACTCGTACAAGAACTAATTTTAGCAAGAAGTACCTCTGATTGAACACCATTTACCAGTCTGTACCCTAGGTAATTAAAGTTCGTCCATGGATCATATTGGCTGTGATCTCAATCATTTGGATGCATAAACATACTGAACATGTGTATATCTGAATCTTTTTGTGAATTATGTATGAATATTGTCGTGTGATCTATCAATCATTTGGATGCATAGATATGCTGAGCTTGTGTATATTTGAATCTTTTGAGTTGTTGATAGTGAATGTTGGCTATGAATATGAACGTGTCCTGTGAACCTGAGTTTGATATGAATTGCAACAGAACCAGTTATAACCCTTCTCCTCCTCTCAATCTGTGACTCCACTGCCACGTTTTCCCATCTCCGAGTCGTTCCCGTACAGGGCCTCGCCGTCGTCCATCGCCTCTCTGTGTTTGGTGCGGCGTGGTCAACAAATGAGAGTCATCGGAAGAGGACTATACGTGGAGAGCCTGATGGCTAGGACCCACGAGGTCCATGGTCGCACGTAAGGAAAGTTCCTCCTTATTAAGCTGGAAAAAAAATATTTCCTCCACCTGACAGCTGGGACCCAACAGCTGTATCTTCGCACGGAAGGAAGTGGCTCCTTGTTTTGCGAAAAAAATTATTCATCCCGTTGACAGCTGGGACCTGTCAGATTTGGTAACTGACTTGTGGGCCTGCTAAGCGGACGTGTACGCACGGCTTTGTCAACTTAATCACCAAATGATTCTAGCAGCTAGACCGTTGGATGTTAATCCAACAGCCATGCTCCTTCTTCAACCTCTGTTTTTGCTCCTGTCTCTCGTGGGCGGCACCGCGGCTGTGCTGCCGTGCACCTGAACCAGTGAAGTTTCCCACTCCTCTCCATCTGCGACTCCACTGCCCCGTCTTCCCCATCTCCGGATCGTTCCAGTCTGGGTGCGCTCGGCACGGTGTGGTCAACATGGTCAACAACCGAGAGTCATCGGAAGATGACTGTACGTGAGAGGCTGACAGTGGGGACGCACCACGCCCATGGACGCATGCATGCAATGGAACGTGGCGAGGTCAACGTGGTCAAGGAACGACTTCCATCGGAAGTATACTGTACGTGGAGAGTCTCAGCTGGGTCCACGGCCACAGCAAGTAAGTGCCTCCTTATTACGCGGAAAATAATGATTCCTCCAACTGACAGCAGGGACCCACTGGACGGGCCACCGTATTTTGCAAAAAAAAATGTTTGCCCCCTGACTGCTGGGACCCACCTGACGGGCCACCGTATTTCGCGAAAAAAATGTCCCCCCCCCCCCGCTGTCAGCTCGGACCCACCGGAAGTGCCTCCTTATTACGCACAAAAAAATGAATACTCCCCCTGCTAGCTGGGACCCACCTTGGTGGGAGGCTGACTTGTGGGCCTACTAAGTTGACGGGGACGAAGGGCTTTGTCAACTTAGTCAATATGAACAATTCTAGCTCCAGTGACCATATGATGTCCATCCAACGGCCCTAGTGCTTCTTTAACCTCTGGTCTTCTTGCTCCAGCCGCCCAAACCGGCGCCGGTCGTGCCTCATGCTCCTGCCTCCCGTGGCTAGCTGTGCTTCCGCGGAGGACACACCGCCCCCTACTATTCCGACCACTGGCCAGGCCCTGCAGCGATGGCAGCCTCACACCGCAGCCGAACCAGTGAACCCTCGTACTCCTCTCCGCGCGGGCTTCCAGTGCCGTCTTCCTCGGCTCGGCATTGTCCCCTTCCTAGGCCTCGCCGTCGTCCACTGCCGTGGTGCTCTCTGTGCGGCGTGGTCAACGTGGTCAAGGAATGACTTCCATCGAAAGAATACTGTACGTGGAGAGGCTGACAGCTGGGTCCACGGCCACAACCCAGTTTTTTTGTGATTTGCCAAGTAAGTCGCTTTGTCAGGCCTGTTGGGCTGCAAATCTTTCAAGACGAGGAGAGCTTTCATTCGGCTGGCCGAGAAAATGGCCCATCAGTAATGAGAAATGGGTTGTACATTTTTAAAACACATCAAAGCGGCAATTAGTTTCAAATATCTTTTTTTTCATTTCGAGATTTTAAATTACATTAATTTTTATGCGTGGAGAATTTGTTGGATTTTATATTGATATACATTTAGTTTTAAATTCAGTTTGAATGTGAGTCGAAATTTCGGGATTAAAAACAGTTTAGACCGCACCGAAATATGCAAAATTTCGTATAATTTTTTAACCGTGGCCACAATATGGGCTGTAATGCTAACAAAAACAATATGGGCTCCAAACAAAACCTTAAGAATTAGCAAATGGGCTGTAAATTATTAGAAATAATGGCAGATGGGCTGTATGCTGTTTTCCACAGATTTGAGGCTTTCCTAAAAAAAAGGTTGACGCACAAGCAGTGACTGTTGGATGGCCATCCAACGGCCGTCGTGCTTCTTCAATCTCTGCTCTTCCTGCTCCAGCCGCTCAAACAAGCACCGGCGGGACTGCCTGCTCCCTCCTCCCCGCGGCCGGCTGTGCTGCCGCGCAGGCCTCACCGCCCCATCGTACTCCCGTTGCTGGCCTAGCCATCCCTCTACTCACCCACACCTGCTGTTATTCTCCGGCGACCGCAGACGGACCAGTAAACCCTCGTTCAGTCGTACTCCGCTCCACTTGGGAAACAACTGCTGAGTCTTCCCTGCCTCCGTGTTGTTCCCTTCCTAGGCCTCCCCGTCGTCCGCCGCCCTGGTGCTCTCGGCGCAGCCTGGTCAACATGGTCAACGACCGACATGCATCTGAAGTGGACTGTACGTGGAGAGGCCGACAGCTGGGTCCAGGGCCGCACGCAAGGAAATGCCTCCTTATTATGCGCAAAATAATGATTCCTCCACCTGACATCGGGGACCCACCGAAAGGGCCTCAGTATTTCATGAAAAAACGTTACCGCCGCTGATAGCTCAGACCCACCAGCTATATCTTCGCATGCAAGGAAGTGCCTCCTTATTACACGCAAAAAAATGAATACTCCCCCTGTTATCTGGGACCCAGTATAGTGGCAGGCTGACTTGTGGGCCTACTAAGTTGACGGGGACGGAGGGCTTTGTCAACTTAGTCAATATGCACGATTCTAGCTCCAGTGACTGTACGATGTCCATCCAACGGCCGAAGTGCTTCTTCAACCTCTGGTCTTCTTGCTCTAGCCACTCAAACTAGCGGAGGTCGTGCCTCGTGCTCCTGCCTCCCGTGGCCGGCTGCGATGCGGCGGAGGCCTCACCACCCCCTTCTACTCCCACCGCTGGCCAGGCCATCCCTCTACTCACCCACACCCCTGTTATTCTGCGGCGACGGCAACCTCACACCGCAGCGAACCGGTGAACCCTCATACTCCTCTACGCGTGGGCATCCACTGCCGCGTCTTCCCTGGCTCCACGTCGTCCCCTTCCTAGGCCTCGCCGTCGTCCACCGCCCTGGTGCTCTCGGCACGGCATGGTCAACGTGGTCAAGGAACGGCTTCCATTGGACGTGGACTGTACGTGGAGAGGCTGAAAGCTGGGTCCACGGCTGCAGCAAGGAAGTGCCTCCTTATTACGCGCAAAATAATTATACCTCCACCTGACAGCGGGGACCCACCGGACGGGCCACCATATTTCACGAAAAAACGTTTCCCCCCTGATTGCTGGGACCCACCAGCTACACCTTCGCACGCAAGGAAGTGCGTCCGGGCAAAAAAAAACGATTCGCCCCCCTGACTGCTGGGATCCACCAGCTACATCTTCGCACGCAAGGAAGTGCCTGACAGTCGGGACCCACCTGGTCGAAGCATACGTAGCATTGTCATTCAGGTCGCGGACGTGTACGTACATACTGGTCGATGTAGAGGCGCGCACGTGTCGTAGATGTAGAGGCGCGCACGTGTCGTAGTAGAGGCGCGCACGTAGCATGTACATGTACGTACAACAGTGAGGGCGCAAGAAAGAAAATACGGCCACGTACGTACATATGGGCATGGTCTCGAACGCCTACTCGCACATACATACATGGCTGGGTCAGAATGGAGAAACAACGTCGTCGTCGTGTTCATGGGGAGCCAACCGGCTGGGTCGGAACGGAATGCGTTGTCGTGTTCATCGGGAGGGCTTGGACGGAACAGGCAATGGAAACGAGGCCTGGTGTACCGCACAACGGAGGAAACAACCTTGTGTTTGACCGGCCACGTTCGAAACGAGGTCCTGTTGATCGGGAGGGGCCTGGCGTACCGCAAAACAGAGGAAACAGACCTCCTACAGTCGAAACGGGGGTCCTATTGACCGAGAGGGGTGTGGCGTACCGCAAAACGGACGAAATGGACCTCCTACGGTCGAAACGGGGGTCCTGTTGATTGGGAGGGGTGTGGCGTACCGCCAAACAGACGAAACGGACTTGTGTTGGAGTGCTACAGTCAAAACGGGGGGAGGGGTGTGGCGTACCGTAAAACGGGACTCCACGGGATACTGTTCATCTCCACCGTCGACCTCCTCCAGCCTCCACAGGCTACCGTCGACCTCCTCCAGCCTCCACGGGCTCCTGTTCATCCAGCCTCCACCGTGCGCTACTCCACCAGCTACTGTTCAACCACCCCTCCACGGGAACCCCTCCACCGTCTACTGTTCATCCAGCCCTCCACACCAGGGGGTCCTGTTCAACCACCCCTCCACGGCCACCCCTCCATCGTCTACTGTTCATCCATCCCTCTACACCACGGGTTCCTGTTCATCCAGAGGCAACGCCACCGCTCACTGTTCATCCACCCCCCCGCAACGCTCACTGTTCATCCCAGAGGCAGCATCGATCGGCTTCAGTTAGCAGCAGTAGCGAAGGAATCGCTCCATCGGGTTCAGTTAACAACCATCAATCGATCGCTCGGGTTCAGTAACGCCTAGCCTGTAGTGTAATCGCTCGGGTTCAGTTAGAGCCCAACGCCTCGCTCGGCTTCAGTTAGAGCTAACGCCTCGCACACACGCGCGTACGTATGAGATAAACGTGCATCGCTCCGCCCTCGACCTCCCACCATAACCGGCAACTCCCCGAAATTTTCCTCCCCCTCACTTCTAGCACAGTTTTTTCTGTCATGGACGGCCCAAAGAATGTCATGCAGCTGCGTCTCCGGCTCGCCCAGGACAAAAAGCCCATTTCCTGTCTTGATTTTTTGTCATAGAAGTAGGATCCCACCACATCTATGATGATACCGGGTTTTGTCACAATTATCGTCATAGAAGTGTCATATGTATGATAGAATTTTTTTTTTCGTTCGGCCCAAAATGTCACGGATGTGTATTTTTTTGTAGTGGTTCCTCCTGCTCGGAGGTTGTCTCAACGGGGTCTTCATTGTTTTCGGCATCGTCGGGAGTGTTATTTTCTCCTGTGACGATATTGCGTTTTTACTACGGCGTGGCTTAGAACGGCGTCGCTGACGTCGATGCTTTGGCTGTGTCTCAAGAGGTTTATCCTTGACTGGATTTTCATTGCCGCCGTTGTTTTCTTTGGGTGTATCCACCATGTATATGTCGTATGAGGAGGTGGCTGTCCAACACCCTGTGTGCGGTGGTTCCTGCTCCTTTCCGGCATCGTCATCCATGCCGTCGATGTCTTCGGAGTCGTAATCAAGCATGTCGGTTAAGTCATTGACAGTGGCTATGAAGTGGGTGGTGGGTGGGACACAAATTTCTTCGTAGTCCGCTTCCCACTCAAGCCAGACATAGTTCGGCCGAGAGTTCCCCGACAAGGAGAGGGATTTTAACGAGCTTACCATGTCGCCAAAAGGCGAGTGCTAGAAGATGTCCGCGGAGCTAAACTCCAAGATCGGCGCCCCATCAGGTTCGATGGACGTGGATGCACGCGATCCGGAACCCATGGCCGGAGACGAGTCCGAGGTTCCGGTGACACAAGCCCAACTCGATGTTGGGTCTGTGTGCGGCTCGAGCGCTGCCGAGTCTGCGGCCTCCGTGGCGGAGTTAAGCTTCCCATCTTTGGACGACGCAGTCCGCTTAGGCTCTAGGACCAGGGCGGTCACAGGTGCTATCTCCTGCGTGTGGCCCGATGATAGATCTAGGTCATGTTCATCGTGGTGGCCGGGGACATCCGTCATGGGCTCGAACCTGTCGAAGATCAAGTCTCCGTGGATATCAGCCACAAAATTTAGGCTTCTGAATCTGACCTGATGGCTAGGGGTGTAGCTATCGATCTCCTCTTGATGGCCAAGCAAGTTCTCCCACAGTGCGAAGCCGCCGAATACAAAGATCTGACCGGGAAGGAAGATCTCTCCCTGGACTACGTTGTTGTAGATGATTGATGGAGCCATCAAGCCTTCTGGTCACGACACAACGGAACTCTCAATGAAAGCACCAATGTCGGTGTAAAACCGGTGCATCTCGAGTATACTACTGGAAATAGCTTATTTGCCATCTACCAACTCTTTGCCGTCCGCTAGCTGACGACAAAGAAGGTCTTTGCCGCCAGCCACAAGAAAATGGATGAAAAAGATGCAACGGGCGGCAACGGAAGGCCATGTCATTAGAATATCTTTGCGTCAGCTAGCTAACGGCAAAGAGGGTGGGTGGCGGGCTTACGAGGGTGCCCTAACGACCATTTTTTTGTCGTCTACTAGCTCACGACAAAACTTCTTTGCCGACCGCTGCAATCGGCAATGAAAATGGCCGTTAGGTCGCGCATTTCCCCCCGGCCCCACCCCACTAGGTACGCTCTTTGCCGTTTGCTAGCAGATGACAAAGAACTATGACCTACTAAAAAGGGCCAGCCCGCGCCCACGCCCCCACGCCTCTCTCTCTCTCTCTCTCTCCTCCTTCACTACCCGCATTGCCGCCCTCGACCGCCGCTCCGCCCCGCCACCTCGCCCCGCCGCCCCGTCCCATCGCCCCACCGTCCCGCCGCCATGCCGTCCTTCCCCATCGCCCCACCACCCCGCCGCCCCATCGCCACACCGCCTTGCCGCCACGCCACGCGCCCCGCCCCGGCTCACTGCCGCACCCCCACCGCCCCGCCCCGGCTTGCTGCAGCACCCCCGTCACGGCGTCCGGCCCGCCCCGGCTCACCGCCCCGCCCCGCACCACCCCCTGCCCCTGAAGGAAATATGCCCTAGAGGCAATAATAAAGTTATTATTTATTTCCTTATATCATGATAACTGTTTACTATTCATGCTAGAATTGTATTAACCGGAAACATGATACATGTGTGAATACATAGACAAACAGAGTGTCACTAGTATCCCTCTACTTGACTAGCTCGTTGATCAAAGATGGTTATGTTTCCTAGCCATAGACATGAGTTGTCATTTGATTAACGGGATCACATCATTAGAAGAATGATGTGATTGACTTGACCCATTCCGTTAGCTTAGCACTTGATCATTTAGTATGTTGCTATTGCTTTCTTCATGACTTATACATGTTCCTATGACTATGAGATTATGCAACTCCAGGTTACCGGAGGAACACTTTGTGTGCTACAAAGGTCACAACATAACTAGTGATTATAAAGGTACTCTACAGGTGTCTCCGAAGGTACTTGTTGGGTTGGCGTATTTCGAGATTAGGATTTGTCACTCTGATTGTCGGAGAGGTATCTCTAGGCCCTCTCGGCAATGCACATCACTATAAGCCTTGCAAGCAATGTGCCTAATGAGTTAGTTGCGGATGATGCATTACGGAACGAGTAAAGGGACTTGCCGGTAACGAGATTGAACTAGGTATTGAGATACCGACGATCGAATCTCGGGCAAGTAACATACCGATAACAAAGGGAACAACCTATGTTGTTATGCAGTTTGACCGATAAAGATCTTCGTAGAATATGTAGGAGCCAATATGACCATCCAGGTTCCTCTATTGGTTATTGAGCGGAGACGTGTCTCGGTCATGTCTCCATAGTTCTCGAACCCGTAGGGTCCGCACGCTTAAAGTCAGATGACGATTATCTTATGAGTTTATGTGTTTTGATGTACCGAAGGTTGTTCGGAGTCCCGGATGTGATCATGGACATGACGAGGAGTCTCGAAATGGTCGAGACATGAAGATCGATATATTGTACGACTATATTTGGACACCGGAAAGGTTCCAGGTGAGATTGGGACAATACAAGAGCTCCGGGAGGTTATCGGAACCCCCCGGGAGGTATATGGGCCTTAATGGGCTTTAACGGAAAGGAGGGGAAAGGAGCAAGGGAGGGGGCGCGCCACCCCAAGCCCAATCCGAATTGGGAGGGGGGCCGGCTCCCCCTTTCCTTCCTCCCTCCTTCCTCTTCCTTCCCTCTCCCTCTCCAAATAGGAAAAGGAGGAGTCCTACCCCGGTGGGAGTAGGACTCCCCCCTTGGGCACACCTCCTCCCCTTGGCCGGCCCCGTCCTCCACTACTTTAGATACGGGGGAGGGGGGCACCCCATAGACACAACAATTGATCATTGATCTCTTAGTCGTGTGTGGTGCATCCGTCCACCATAGTCCTCCTCGATAATATCATAGCGGTGCTTAGGCGAAGCCCTGCGTCAGTAGAACATCATCATGGTCACCACACCGTCATGCTAACGGAACTCTCCTTGAAGCTCGGCTGGATCGGAGTTTGAGGGACGTCATCGAGCTGAACATGTGCAAGAACTCGGAGGTGACGTGCTTTCGGTGCTTGATCGGTCGAACCATGAAGACGTACGACTACATCAACCGCGTTGTGCTAACGCTTCCGCTTTCGGTCTACGAGGGTACGTGGACACATTCTCCCGTCTCGTTGCTATGCTTCACCATGATCTTGCGTGTGCATAGGATTTTTTTTGAAATTACTACGTTCCCCAATAGTGGTATCAGAGCCTGGTTTTATGCGTAGATGTTATATGCACGAGTAGAACACAAGTGAGTTGTGGGCGATACAAGTCATACTGCTTACCAACATGTCATACTTTGGTTCGGCGATATTGTTGGATGAAGCGGCCCGGACCGACATTATGCGTACGCTTACGCAAGACTGGTTCTACCGACGTGCTTTGCACATAGGTGGCTGGCGGGTGTCAGTTTCTCCAACTTTAGTTGAACCGAGTGTGGCTACGCCCAGTCCTTGAGAAGGTTAAAACAACACTAACTTGATGAAATATCATTGTGGTTTTGATGCGTAGGTAAGAACGGTTCTTGCTCAGCCCATAGCAGCCACGTAAAACTTGCAACAACAAAGTAGAGGACGTCTAACTTGTTTTTGTAGGGCATGTTGTGATGTGATATGGTCAAGGCATGATGCTATATTTTATTGTATGAGATGATCATGTTTTTTAACCGAGTTATCGGCAACTACGGTAATTGCTTTACTTTATCACTAAGCTGTAGCGATAGTCGTAGAAGCAATAGTTGGCGAGACAACAATGATGCTACGATGGAGATCAAGGTGTCGCGCTAGTGACGATGGTGATCATGATGGTGCTTCAGAGATAGAGATCACAAGCACAAGATGATGATGACCATATCATATCACTTATATTGATTGCATGTGATGTTTATATTTTATCCATCTTATCTTGCTTTGATTGATGGTAGCATTATAAGATGATCTCTCACTAAATTTCAAGATATAAGTGTTCTCCCTGAGTATGCACCGTTGCCATAGTTCGTTGTGCCTAGACACCACGTGATGATCGAGTGTGATAAGCTCTACGTCCATCTACAACGGGTGCAAGCTAGTTTTGCACACGAAGAATACTCAGGTTAAACTTGACGAGCCTAGCATATGCAGATATGGCCTCGAAACACTGAGACCAAAAGGTCGAGCATGAATCATATAGTAGATATGATCAACATAGTGATGTTCACCATTGAAAACTACTCCATTTCACGCGATGATCGGTTATGGTTTAGATGATTTGGATCACGTGATCACTTAGATGATTAGAGAGATGTCTATCTAAGTGGGAGTTCTTAAGTAATATGATTAATTGAACTTAAATTTATCATGAACTTAGTCCTGGTAGTATTTTGCAAGTTATGTTGTAGATAAATAGCTCGCGTTGTTGCTTTCATATGTTTATTTTGATATGTTCCTAGAGAAAACTGTGTTGAAAGGTGTTAATAGCAATGATGCGGATTGGATCCGTGATCTGAGGATTGTCCTCATTGCTGCACAGAAGAATTATGTCCTTGATGCACCGCTAGGTGACAGACCTATTGCAGGAGCAGATGCAGACGTTATGAATGTTTGGCTAGCTCAATATGATGACTACTTGATAGTTAGTTGCACCATGCTTAACGGCTTAGGATCGGTACTTCAAAGACATTTGAACGTCATGGGCCATATGAGATGTTCCAGTAGTTAAAGTTAATATTTCAAGAAAATACCCATGTTGAGAGATATGAAGTCTCCAACAAGTTCTATAGCTAAAAGATGGAGGAGAATTGATCAACTAGTGAGCATGTGCTCAGATTGTCTGGGTACTACAATCGCTTGAATCAAGTGGGAGTTAATCTTCCAGATAAGATAGTGATTGATAGAGTTCTCTAGTCACCATCACCAAGTTAGTAGAACTTCGTGATGAACTATAGTATGCAAAGAATGAAAAAAACGATTCCCGAGCTCTTCACAATGTTGAAATCAACGAAGGTAGAAATCAAGAAAGAGCATCAAGTGTTGATGATTGACAAGACCACTAGTTTCAAGAAAAGGGCAAAGGGAAAGAAAGGGAACTTCAAGTAGAATGACAAGCAAGTTGTCACTCCCGCGAAGAAGCCCAAAACTGGACCAAAGCCTGAAACTGAGTGCTTACACTGCAAAGGAAATGGTCACTAGAAACGGAAATGCCCTAGATACTTGGCGGATAAGAAGGATGGCATAGTGAACAAAGGTATATTTGATATACATGTTATTGATGTGTACTTTACTAGTGTTTATAGCAACCCCTTAGTATTTGATACTAGTTCAGTTGCTAAGATTAGTAACTTGAAACGGGAGTTGCAAAATAAACAGAAACTAGTTGAGGGTGAAGTGACGATGTGTATTGGAAGTGGTTCCAAGATTGATATGATCATCATCGCACACTCCCTATACCTTTCGGGGTTGGTGTTGGACCTAAATAAATGTTATTTGGTGTTTGCGTTGAGCATGAATATGATTTGATCATGTTTATTGCAATACAGTTATTCATTTAAGTCAGAGAATAATTGTTGTTCTGTTTACATGAATAAAACCTTCTATGGTCATACATCCAATGTAAATGGTTTACTGAATCTCGATCATAGTGATACACATATTCATAATATTGAAGCCAAAAGATGGAAAGTTAATAATGATAGTGCAACTATTTGTGGTACTGCCGTTTAGGTCATATTGGTGTAAAGCGCATGAACAAACTCCATGCTGATGGGATTTTGGAATCACTTGATTATGAATCACTTGAAGCTTGCGAACCATGCCTTATGGGCAAGATGACTAAGACTCTGTTCTCGGAACAATAGAGCGAGCAACTGACTTATTGGAAATAATACATACTAATGTATGCGATCCGATGGGTGTTGAGGCTCACGGCGGGTATCGTTATGTTCTGACCTTCACAAATGATTTGAGCAGATATGGGTATATCTACTTGATGAAACATAAGTCTGAAACATTTGAAAAGTTTAAAGAATTTCAGAGTGAAGTGGAAAATCATCGTAACAAGAAAATAAAGTTTCTATGATCTGATCGTAGAGGAGAATATTTGTGTTACGAGTTTGGTCTTCAATTGAAACAATGCAGAATAGTTTCGCAACTCACGCCACCTGGAACACCATAGCATAATGGTGTGTCCGAATGTCATAATTGTACTTTACTAGATATGGTGCGGTCTATGATGTCTCTTACCGATTTACCACTATGGTTTTGGGGTTATGCATTAGAGACAGCTGCATTCACGTTAAAAAGGGCACCATCTAAATCCGTTGAGACGACACCATATGAACTGTGGTTTGGCAAGAAACCAAAGTTGTCGTTTCTTAAAGTTTTGGGTTGCGATGCTTAAGTGAAAAAGTTTCATCCTGATAAGCTCAAACCCAAATCGGAAAAATGTATCTTCATAGGATACCCAAAGGAGACAATTGGGTACACCTTCTATCACAGATCCGAAGGCAAGACATTCGTTGCTAAGAATGGATCCTTTCTAGAGAATGAGTTTCTCTCGAAAGAAGTGAGTGGGAGGAAAGTAAAACTTGATGAGGTAACTGTACCTGCTCCCTTATTGGAAAGTAGTTCATCATAGAAATCAGTTCCAGTGATTGCTACACCAATTGGTGAGGAAGCTAATGATGATGATCATGAAACTTCAAATCAATTTACTATAGAACCTCATAGGTCTTCTAGAGTACGGTCCGCACCAGTGTGGTACGGTAATCCTATTCTAGAAGTCATGTTACTAGACCATGATAAACCTACGAACTATTAGGAAGCGATGATGAGCCCAGATTCCGCAAAATGGCTTGAAGGCCATGAAATCTGAGATGGGATCCATGTATGAGAACAAAGTGTGGACTTTGGTTGACTTGCCCGATGATCGGCAAGCCATAGAAAATAAATGGATCTTCAAGAAGAAGACGGACACTGATAGTAGTGTTACTATCTACAAAGCTAGACTTGTCGAAAAAGGTTTTTGAAAAAGTTCAAGGTGTTGACTACGATGAGATTTTCTCACTCGTAGCGATGCTTAAGTCTGTTCGAATCATGTTAGCAAATTGCCACATTTTATGAAATCTGGCAAATGGATGTCAAAACTACATTCCTTAATGGATTTCTTAAAGAAGAGTTGTATATGATGCAACCAGAAGGTTTTGTCGATCCTAAAGGTGCTAACAAAATGTGCAAGCTCCATTGATCCATCTATGGACTGGTGCAAGCATCTCGGAGTTGGAATATACGCTTTGATAGGTTGATCAAAGCATATAGTTTTATAGAGACTTGCGGTGAAGCCTATGTTTACAAGAAAGTGAGTGGGAGCACTACAACATTTCTGATAAGTATATGTGAATGACATATTGTTGATCAGAAATAATGTAGAATTTTTCTAGAAAGCATAAAGGAGTGTTTGAAAGGAGTTTTTCAAAGAAAGACCTCGGTGAAGCTGCTTACATATTGAGCATCAAGATCTATAGAGATAGATCAAGATGCTTGATAAGTTTTTTCAATGAATACATACCTTGACAAGATTTTGAAGTAGTTCAAAATGGAATAGTGAAAGAAATAGTTCTTGCGTGTGTTACAAGGTGTGAAATTGAGTAAGACTCAAAGCCCGACCACAGCAGAAGATAGAAAGAGAATGAAAGTCATTCCCTATGCCTTAGCTATGGGTTCTACAAAGTATGTCATGCTGTGTACCAGATCTATAGTATACCATAGCACTAAGTTTGGCAAGGGAGTACAATAGTGATCTAGGAGTAGATCACTGGACAGCGGTCAAAATTATCCTTAGTGGAATAAGGATATGTTTCTCGATTATGGAGGTGACAAAAGGTTCGTCGTAAAGTGTTACGTCGATGCAAGTTTTTGACATTGATCCAGACGAATCTAAGTCTCAATATGGATACATATTGAAAGTGGGAGCTATTAGCTAGAGTAGCTCCGTGTAGAGCATTGTAGACATAGAATTTGCAAAATACTTACGGTTCTGAATGTGACAGGCCCGTTGACTAAAATTATCTCACAAGCAAAACATGATCACACCTTAGTACTCTTTGGGTGTTAATCACATAGTGATGTGAACTAGATTACTAACTCTAGTAAACCCTTTGGGTGTTGGTCACATATTGATGTGAACTATGGGTGTTAACCGCATAAAGATGTGAACTATTGATGTTATCACATGGCGATGTGAACTAGATTATTGACTCTAGTGCAAGTGGGAGACCGAAGGAAATATGCCCTAGAGGCAATAATAAAGTTATTATTTATTTCCTTATATCATGATAAATGTTTATTATTCATGCTATAATTGTATTAACCAGAAACATGATACATGTGTGAATACATAGACAAACAGAGTGTCACTAGTATGCCTCTACTTGACTAGCTTGTTGATCAAAGATGGTTATGTTTCCTAGCCATAGACATGAGTTGTCATTTGATTAACGGGATCACATCATTAGGAGAATGATGCAATTGAATTGACCCATTCCGTTAGCTTAGCACCTTATCGTTTAGTATGTTGCTATTGCTTTCTTCATGACTTATACATATTCCTATGACTATGAGATTATGCAACTCCCGTTTACCGGAGGAACACTTTATGTGCTACCAAACATCACAACGTAACTGGGTGATTATAAAGGTACTCTACAGGTGTCTCCGAAGGTACTTGTTGGGTTGGCGTATTTCGAGATTAGGATTTGTCACTCCGATTGTCGGAGAGGTATCTCTGGGACCTCTCGGTAATGCATATCACTATAAGCCTTGCAAGCAATGTGACTAATGAGTTAGTTGCAGGATAATGCATTATAGAACGAGTAAAGAGACTTGCCTGTAACGAGATTGAACTAGGTATTGAGATACCGACGATCGAATCTCGGGCAAGTAACATACCGATGACAAAGGGAACAACGTATGTTGTTATGCGGTTTGACCGATAAAGATCTTCGTAGAATATGTAGGAGCCAATATGAGCATCCAGGTTCCTCTATTGGTTATTGACCGGAGACGTGTCTCGGTCATGTCTACATAGTTCTCGAACCCGTAGGGTCCGCACGCTTAAAGTCAGATGACGATTATCTTATGAGTTTATGTGTTTTAATGTACCTAAGGTTGTTCGGAGTCCCATATGTGATCACGGACATGACGAGGAGTCTCGAAATGGTCGAGACATGAAGATTGATATATTGGACAACTATATTTGGACACCGGAAAGGTTCTGGGTGAGGATGGGACAATACCGGAGCTCCGGGAAGTTATCGGAACCCCCCGGGAGGTATATGGGCCTTAATGGGCTTTAGTGGAAAGGAGGGGAAAGGGCCAAGGGAGGGGGCGCGCCCCCCAAGCCCAATCCGAGTTGGGAGGGGGCCCGGCCCCCCTTTCCTTCCTCCCTCCTTCCTCTTCCTTCCCTCTCCCTCTCCAAATAGGAAAAGGAGGAGTCCTATTCCCGGTGGGAGTAGGACTCCCCCCTTGGGCGCGCCTCCTCCCCTTGGCCGCCCCCTCCTCCACTCCTTTATATACGGGGGAGGGGGGCACCCCATAGACACAACAATTGATCATTGATCTCTTAGCCGTGTGCGGTGCCCCCTCCACCATAGTCCTCCTTGATAATATCGTAGCGGTGCTTAGGCCAGGCCCTGCGTCGGTAGAACATCATCATCGTCACCACACCATCATGCTAACGGAACTCTCCCTCGAAGCTCGGCTAGATCCAAGTTCGAGGGACGTCATCGAGCTGAACGTGTGCAAGAACTCGGAGGTGTCGTGCTTTTGGTGCTTGATCGATCGAACCGTGAAGACGTACGACTACATCAACCGCGTTGTGCTAAAGCTTCCGCTTTCGGTCTACGAGGGTACGTGGACACACTCTCCCCTCTCATTGCTATGCTTCACCATGATCTTGCATGTGCGTAGATTTTTTTTTGAAATTACTACGTTCCCCAACAGCCCCGGCTTGCCGCCCCGCCCCGGCGGCGCCCCGCCTCGGCGCCCACCGCCTCATCCACCACTGCCTATCGAAGGTGATTTTTTTACTTTGTGTTTAGGTTTAATTAGGCTATAGTGGTAGGATTAGGTTACTGCCAGATTTAGGTTTAGATAATTAGAAGAAGAAAAAAATTGAAAAAAAAGATGAAGTAGAAGAAGAGGAAAATGGGAAAAAGGAAGAGGGTTGCCGAGGGGATAGATGGTGGAGCCAGTGGGTCCCGCCAGTCCCGACGCCCATGCCGAGAACCCCCGGTACGAGTGCTGACCCGTAGACCATGCGTCGCCGTACCTGAGGAAAAAAGAGAAAGAAGAAGAAGAAGAAGAAAAAGACAGCCCGACCCACACCCCACACACCCCGACACTACATCCACATCCCACAAGTGACGCTGACGTCCGGCGTCCCAAAGCAACTGTTCTCGGCGTCGATGGCGGTCGAACACCATTGCGAATTAGGGGGTTAATTAGGGGGTTCCTCAGTGTCAATGGTACCCTAAATAGCAAGTGTCATTAGTGCGAGGTACATGTGGCCGTCGGTGTCGAATACTACATCCACGTCCCACAAGTGAGACAAGGGTCCTGCGTCAGCAGCAACAGTTCTCAATGTCGATGGTGGTCGAACACCATTGCGAATTTGTCTGGCAGCCACAGAGATGACGATTGAAAGCTAAGTGTTGAAACTTGAAACACCCAGAACTATTATTGCGGGACGCCAGGCGCCGACTTCACTTGTGGGATGTGGATCTAGTGTTCAACGCCGACCGCCTCATGTACCTTGCACTGATGGTAGTTTCTATTTAGTTTACCCGGGGACGAGCGGGTTAGAGGGTTCCTCAGTGTCGATGGTACCATAAATAGCAAGTATCGTCAGTGCGAGGTACATGTGGCCGTCGGTGTCGAATACTTGCTAGTGTTTGATGAGCTCCGCCCCTGCATTCGTTGGTGAGCACAAATGACATCTCCTCCTCCCCCTTCATTTGCTTTGTTCCGGTCTTCGCGCCGATGAAACTTGCTAGCTATAGGTCTCAACCATCGCTATGCGTAACCACTATGCGTCTCCTGTTCGAAAGGGTTACATCTATAAATATGCATGAATTTGCATATTTATAATCGTGATTCTTTTGAATTATCCAACGTTATCCACAGACAGCTGGAGTATGTGTAGATTGGGTTCGTTTTCCCATATGCTCAGCTCCGGATACGATGCAGAATTTCGTCAGTGCCTCCCCGTTGTTCTCTGGGTACACATCCTCTCTACTTATTGCCGAGACATGTATCAGGAGAACATCAGGGAGGTGCTGCCGAAATTTTGCGTCGAATCAGGAGCAGAGCATGGGAAAACGAACCCGATATACACATACTCGAGTGAGATTAGGAGCTATCCTTACCTATTAGTGTGTAGGTTGCATGGACGTAATAAAACTGACAAACTCCATTAACTGATGGATATAGTTTGCTTAATTATGTATATATTTCTTGTGTGTCCAGTAGGAAGTCAATATGAGTGATCGTGCGTGGATGTACACCGGTTACACTAGTCAGTATGTTTGGACTGAGGAATGGTTAACAAAAACGAAGGGGTTTGTTAGAGCTGCATTTGCAAATGGCCAGAAATTAAGCTGGTGCCCCTGCAACAGTCACATGTGCAAACTGGGAACACTGGCTGCCTATTTGGTCATTTTGCCGTCTGCAAGCGGACGGCAAAGTGACCAAATAGGCCTGGCAAACAGGGCCATCTATGCTGTCTGCTGGCAGATGGCATAGCTGGCCACGTGGCAACTTCCTAGTACTGCTCTAGCTAAGCTCTTTGCCATCTGTTAGCGGACGGCAAAGAGCGCCGTTAACCTCCTAACGGCTCTCACCCCACACCACTGCCGTCCGTGGTCGTTATTGTCTGCTGGCCTCAGATGGCGGACGACACAATTCTTTGCTGTCCGTTTCTTCGAAGCAGACGGCAAAGAAGGCCTTTTGTTGGCACGTGTTCAGCCGGACTGTTTGCCGTCCGCTGGCTGACAGCAAAGGACTTTGGCGTCCGCCATGGCGGACGGCAAAGAAGCTAATTCCAGTAGTGGTAGGGGGTCCCGAACTGTACGTCTAAGGTTAATGGTAACAGGAGGCGAGGGACACAATGTTTACCCAGGTTCGGGCCCTCTCTATGGAGGTAATATCCTACTTCCTGCTTGATTGATCTTGGTGAATATGATTACTACAAGAGTTGATCTACCACAAGATCGTAATGGCTAAACCCTAGACGTATAGCCTATGAGCTTATGATTGTTGTGGCTAAACCCTAGAAGTATAAACCCTCTGGTTTCTATAGACACCGGAAGGGGCTAGGGTTGTACAAAGCCGGTTACAGAGAAAGGAATCTACATATCCGAATCGCCAAGCTTGCCTTCCACGCAAAGGAGAGTCCTACCCGGACACGGGACAAAGTCTTCTATCTTGTATCTTCATAGTCCAACAGTCTGGACCAAGTATACAGTCCGGCTGTTCGAGGACCCCTTAATCCGGGACTCCCTCAGTCAGGTCGGCTGACCATAGTTTGATGCATCAACCGTCGGAATACGAGTATTAGGTTCTTTTGGGGAAGCATGCGAGAGCTGCTGTGGCAAGGAGAGCGTCTCCGGTTGAGGGGCAACATTGGTTGCTCTTGGTGGGGCTTCAGGGATCTCATCGATGAGCTCTATTTCCTTTCGTGGCCACTGGATGTGATGTAACAGTGTTTCTCCCAAGGTCCTTTGCTCACCAAAGTCTCCTAGGACATTCTTCAGGGCAAATTTGTTGAATCCAGGCTTTACTTCATTCACATAGCACTTCAGACAGCCCGGCTTCAATGGCACATTATCCAACAATAGGCCATCTTCCAAGAAGGGTGGGAAAACCCAGGCTGTTGCACATTTTAATGTACCTTCATAATGTGGAAGCATGCCCTTCGGTCTATCTTTCATTCCAGATAGATTAGATATAGCAACATCACGAGCAGCTGCAGTCTCAGTGTTGTTGGGGTCAGCTAATGCACATCTACTCTTGTGCTGTGTTATTGCTCAATAAGCAGCATCCTCCATGCCCGCGTCCCCTATCATCTGCTGGCTATCTGTTAGTGTTAGAGTCTTCTGCATCATCATTGACTCCTCAATATCGTTTTGAACAGTCGGATACATGTACTTTCTCAACCTTTCATACAATGCATTCTGCTTCATTTCACTCCTCTCTTTTTTCATGTCGAGCCTCTCTTATTTGCGAAGTGTGAAAGCCCTCTTGTGTGGGACATTAACACCTATACCCCTTGCACGGCCAGGGGGCTCTCTTGTTTCCAGAGCAACGGACAGAATGCCACATGGCCCTGAGTTCCTGTAGAACCTTCTAGGTATCTTGGAAGCCTCTAACATCACTTGATACAGTTCTTCATCATGTGAGTTTTTAAAGTAATAAGTTCTGTCATCACGCCTCCTTGCACGTGCCCGCAAGTAGTCTGTGTCACGTTCGCCCCTGATTTCACTAAAGGCCGGTTTCCCACTCGCCGCTACTGCTTATTTGTCCTCCTTGTCCCATATCGGTGTCAAGCCATAGTATCTTGCCACACCCATACAGTGGGGGTGTGTCTTCTTCTTCTGAAGTTCCGATTGCTTGAAACTCTTCTCAGTAAAGTCTTTAGTTGCCATGAACCTTTTGAACTCTATGCAGTCTGCCTTTGTAATTTGGGGGTATGCGGGGATTGGGTCCTTGCCTTCACTCAAGTACTTCTTGTACAACACGTGCTTCCAGTTTCTCCAAGCAACCCTAGCCTTCTTTAGTGTAGCGTGTTCCACCTGCATTCTCCACTGCTCTGTAATGTTGAAGTCATCCATGATCTCCCATACTATTCGTCATAGTGTTTCTGTGTCAGCCTTCCGAAACCCCGGCAGATTAATGCTGAGCCTTGCCCTGCCAACAAATCCACACACACTCCTAAACCTCGTGCGTGCTTTATCTGGTTTAGTTGGATCCCAAGACTTTAAATTGATCTCGGTTAATTCATATACACCTTTAGGATGGTGTGTTGGCTTCTTTGGAGCGTTCCTCCATGTCTTAACCGAAAGGGTAATTGCCGCAACTCTATCCCGTTCAGGATTACTTGATCCCTCATCATCTGATAATCTTGAACGGTTGTCAGAATCAGATGAAGATACATTGCGTAAATCATGAGTGATGTTGCTTCTATTTGGCATCTACAGAGAACACATGCGAAACTTAGGAAATGAGGATAAGCAGAAAACTAACAACTTGGTATCAAGCTTTCTAAACATGCCATGCAATAATTTAGAAAATGTATGGCTAATTTGTTAAGTTTGTGTGACTCGGGTGCCCGCGATTTGTTGGAACAAATACAAGTTATATGTACTAGTTAGTAAGTTAGATAATGAACATATATACGCTCTTCATTATTTTATAGCCAATTTGGGAACATAGGAACAAAAATAGGAAGAGGGATTGCGAGGAAATATGCCTCACCGCGATGGAGAGTAGTAACTAACATGCTTATTAATGCAAAACTGGCCGGACCACAGGAGAAGCGAGGGTTACAACATTGATATGCTCGAGGGTGGCTGGCGAGCAAATGAAGACGGCGAGGCGCGGGTGTTGCTACGTCTTGAGCTAGCATTGGTTTTCCCCAAAGAGGAGAGGGTGATGCAGCAAGTGTAGCGTAAGTATTTCCCTCAGTTTTTGAGAACCAAGGTGTCAATCCAGTACGAGGCTCCTCAAAAGTCCCACACGCCTACACAAACAAACTAAGAACTCGCAACCAACACAATAAAGGGGTTTTCAATCCCTTCATGGCCACTTGCGAAAGAGAGATCTGATAGAGATAGTATGATAAGATAAATATATTTTTGGTATTTTATAATATAGATGCAAAAAGTAAAGATGCAAATAAAAGTAGATTGAAAGCAAATATGATAAGAGATAGACCCGGGGGCCATAGGTTTCACTAGAGGCTTCTCTCGAGAGCATAAGTATTACGGTGGGTGAAGAAATTACTGTCGAGCAATTGATAGAAAAGCGCATAGTTATGAGATTATCTAGGCATGATGATGTATATAGGCTTCACGTCCATAACAAGTAGACCGACTCCTGCCTGCATCTACTACTATTACTCCACACATCAACCGCTATCCAGCATGCATCTAGAGTATTAAGTTCATAAGAACAGAGTAACGCATTAAGCAAGATGACATGATGTAGAAGGATAAACTCATGCAATATGATATAAACCCCATCTTGTTATCCTCGATGGCAAAAATACAGTACGTGTCTTGCAACCCTTTCTGTCACTGGGTAAGAACACCGCAAGATTGAACCGAAAGCTAAGCACTTCTCCCATGGCAAGAAAGATCAATCTAGTAGGCCAAACGAAACCGATAATTCGAAGAGACTTGCAAAGATAACTCAATCATATATAAAAGAATTCAGAGAAGATTCAATTAATATCCATAGATAAATCTGATCATAAACCCGCAATTCATCGGATCTCAACAAACACACCACAAAAAGAGATTACAGCGAATAGATCTCCACAAGAGAGGTGGAGAACATTGTATTGAGATCCAAAAAGAGAGAAGAAGCCATCTAGCTAATAACTATGAACCTGTAGGTCTGTGGTAAACTACTCACAACTCATAGGAGGGGCAAGGATGTTGATGTAGAGGCCCTCCATGGTCGATTCCCCCTCCAGCAGAGTGCTGGCGAAGGCTCCAAGATGGGATCTCGCGGATACAAAAGGTTACGGTGGTGGAAATTGTGTTTCGTGGTGCCCCTGGATGTTTTCGGGATCCGTAGGTATATATAGGAGGAAGAAGTACGTCGGTGGACGCCCGAGGGGCCCACGAGACAGAGGGGTGCGCCCTCCTATCTCATGGAGGCTCCGATTGTTTCTTGACTTGCACTCCAAGCTCTCCGGATCTTGTTCATTCCAAAAATCACGTTCCCAAAGGTTTCATTCCGTTTGGACTCCGTTTGATATTCCTTTTCTTCGAAATACTGAAATAGGCAAAAACACAGCAATATAGGCTGGGCCTCCGGTTAGTAGGTTTGTCCCAAAATTGATAATAATATATAAAATAAAGCCCATAAACATCCAAAACAGGTAATATAATAGCATGGAACAATCAAAAATTATAGATACGTTGGAGACGTATCAAGCATCCCCAAGCTTAATTCCTGCTCGTCCTCGAGTAGGTAAATGATAAAAAGAGAATTTTTGATGTGGAATGCTACCTAGAATAAATCTTAATGTAATTTTCTTTAATGTGGCATGAATGTTCAGATCCAAATAATACAAAATAAAAGTTCATATTGACATAAGAAATAGTAATACTTCAAGCATACTAAGCAAAGTAATCATGTCTTCTCAAAATAACATGGCCAAAGAAAGTTATCCCTACAAAATCATGTAGTATGGCTGTTGCTCTATCTTCATCACACAAAGTATTTAGTCATGCATAACCCCGATGACGATCCAAGCAATTGTTTCATACTTTAACAATCTCAAACTCTTTCAACTTTCACGCAATACATGAGCGTGAGCCATGGACATAACACTATATGTGGAATAGAATGGTGGTTGTGGAGAAGACAAAAAAGGATAAGATAGTCTCACATCAACTAGGCGTATCAACGGGCTATGGAGATGCCCATTAATAGATATCAATGTGAGTGAGTAGGGTTTGCCATGCAACGGATGCACTAGAGCTATAAATATATGAAAGCTCAACAAAAGAAAACTAGTGAGTGTGCATCCAACTTTCTTGCTCATAAAGACCTAGGGCATTTTGAGGAAGCCCATCATTGGAATATACAAGCCAAGTTCTATAATGAAAAATTCCCACTAGTATATGAAAGTAACAACATATGAGACTCTCTATCATGAAGATCATGGTGCTATTTTGAAGCACAAGTGTGGAAAAAGAGATAGTAGCATTGTCCCTTCTCTCTTTTTCTCTCATTCTTTTTTTCTTTTTATTATCTTCTTTTTTTATTTTTTTATTTGGCCTTCTCTTTTTTTCTTTGTTTCTGGCCTTTCTCCCTTTTTTCCCTTTTCTTTTCTTTCTTTTTGTAAAGTCCGAAGTCTCATCCCGACTTGTGGGGGAATCATAGTCTTCATCATCCTTTCCTCACTAGGACAATGCTCTAATAATGGAGATCATCACACTTTTATGGATTTACAACTCAAAAATTACAACTCAAAGCTAGAACAAGATATGACTCTATGTGAATGCCTCTGGCAGTATACCGGGATATGCAATGAATCAAGAGCGACATGTATGAAGATTATGATGGTGGGTTTGCCACAAATACGATGTCAACTACATGATCATGCAAAGAGCAATATGAAAATGATGAAATGTGTCATAATAAACGGAACGGTGGAAAGTTGCATGGCAATATATCTCGGAATGGCTATGGAAATGCCATAATAGGTAGGTATGGTGGCTGTTTTGAGGAAAGTTTTTGGTGGGTGTATGGTACCGGCGAAAGTTGCACGGTACAAGAGAGGCTAGCAATAATGGAAGGGTGAAAGGGTGCGTATAATCCATGGAACTCATATACTTGTTGTAAAAATTTAGAAGTTATCAAAAACCAAAGCACTACCCGCATGCTCCTAGGGGGATAGATTGGTAGGAAAAGACCATCGCTCGTCCCCGACTGCCACTCATAAGGAAGACATTCAATAAATAAAATTGTGCTCCAACTTCATCACAAAGCGGTTCACCATACGTGCATGCTACGGGAATCACAAACTTCAACACAAGCATTCTTTAAATTCATAATCACCCAACTAGCATGACTTTAATATCACTACCTCCATATCTCAAAACTTATTATCAAGCATCAAATTGATCATAGCATCCAATTCACTTTCTATGATAGTTTTTATTATACCCAACTTGGATGCTCATCATTCTAGGACCAAATTTGTAACCATAGCAAATACCATGCTGTACTAAGATACTCTCAAAATAATATAAGTGAAGCATGAGAGACTAACAATTTCTATAAAATTAATCCACCACCATGCTCTAAAAGATATAAGTGAAGCACTAGAGCAAAAACTATCAAGCTCAAAAGATATAAGTGAAGCACATAGAGTATTCTAGCAAATTCTAATCGAATAGGCTTCTCCCAAAAGGTGTGTTACAGCAAGGATGATCGTGGTAAACTAACAAGCGAAGACCAATATAATACACGACGCTCCAAGCAAAACACATATCATGTGGCGAATAAAAATATAGGTCCAAGTAAAGTTACCAATGAACGAAGACGAAAGAGGGGATGCCTTCCCGGCGCATCCCCAAGCTTAGGATTTTGGCTATTCTTGAATATCTTGGGGTGCCATGGGCATCCCCAAGCTTAGGCTCTTTCCACTCCTTATTCCATAGTCCATAAAAGCTTTACCCAAAACTTGAAAACTTCACAACACAAAACTTAACAGGAAATCTTATAAGCTCCGTTAGTGAAAGAAAATAAAACCACCACATAAGGTACTGTAATGAACTCATTCTTTAGTTATTTGGGTGTTAAACCTACTCTATTCCAACTTCCTTTTGGTTTATAAACTAATTTATTAGCCATAGATGCATTGAAATAAGCAAACAACACACGAAAAACAGAATCTGTCAAAAACAGAACAGTCTGTAGCAATCTGTAACTAACGTAAACTTCTGGAACTCTAAAAATCCTACCAAAATAGGAAGTACTGGAAAATTTGTTTATTGATCATCAACAAAAAGAATCAATGCAAAAGCACGTTTCTGTGATTTATTGAATTTTTTTCTCCTGAGCGCAAAGTTTCTGTTTTTCAGCAGAATCAAATCAACCATCATCATAGTTTATCTTATAGGTTCTACTTGGCACAAACACTAAACAAAAGATAAAAACACATCTAAACAGAAAGTAGAAATAAAATTTAACACTAAACAGGAAAAAAACAAATAACATAATGAAAATTGGGTTGCCTCCCAACTAGCGCTATCATTTAACGCCCCTAGCTAGGCATAAAAGCGAGGATAGATCTAACGAGTGCCATCTTTGGCACTTGACTCATAAGTAGCACGCATGATAGATTCATAAGGTAATTTAACTTTCTTTCTTGGAAAGTTCTCCATGACTTTCTTTAAGGGAAATTGTAATCTAATGTTCCCTTCTTTCATATCGATAATCGCACCAATCGTTCTAAGGAAAGGTCTACCAAGAATAATAGGGCAAGAAAGATTGCAATCTATATCAAGAACAATAAAATCTACAGGCACCAAATTTATATTTGAAACAATAAGAACACCATTGATCCTTCCCATAGGCTTTTTAATGGTGGAATCCGCAAGGTGCAAATTTAAAGAGCAATCTTCAAAATCATGGAAACCTAGAATATCACATAAAGTTTTCGGAATCGTGGAAATACTAGCACCCAAATGACACAAAGCAAAACACTCACAATCTTTTATTCTAATCTTTATAGTAGGTTCCCACTCATCATTAAGTTTTCTAGGTATAGAAACTTCCAAATTAAGTTTTTATCATGAGATTGCATCAAGGCATCAACAATATGTTTGGTAAAAGCTTTGTTTTGACTATATGCATGAGGAGAATTAACAATGCATTGCAACAAGGAAATACAACCTTTTAAAGGGCAATTATCATAATAAAATTCCTTGAAATCCGAGATAGTAGGTTCAACATTATTAGAAGTTAAGGATTCTCCAATCTCTCTTTTACCAAATTTAGCATTAAGATCTAAAGACTCCGAATTATTGGGACGCCTTCTAGGCAAAGTTGATTCATCATCAGTCCCATAATCATCAAAATTCATATTGCAAAACATAGATCTAATAGGAGACGCATCAATAACTTTAAGATCCTCATCACTATTTTCACGGAAACTAGAAGAACACATTTTTATAAAGCTATCTTTCTTAGCACGCAATCTAGCGGTTCTTTCCTTGCACTCGTCAATGGAAATTCTCATTACTTTGAGAGACTCATTGATATCATGCTTAGGAGGAGAAGGTCTAAGTTTAAGAGAATCAATATCAAGCGAAAGTCTATCAACGTTCCTAGCCAAATCATCAACTTTGAGCAATTTTTCTTCAAGCAAAGCATTAAAATTCTTTTGAGAAATCATAAATTCTTTCACACTATTCTCAAAATCAGAGGGCATCTTATTAAAATTACCATAAGGATTATTGTAGGAATTTCCATAATTATTAGAGGAATTACTAGGGAACGGTCTAGCATTGAAATTTCCTCTATAAGCGTTGTTTCCGAAACTATTCCTACCAACAAAATTCACATCCATAGATTCATTATTATTCTCAATCAAGGAAGACAAAGTCATATCATTAGGATCAAGAGGAGTATTTTTAGTAGCAAACATCTTCATAAGTTCATCCATCTTTCCACTCAAAACATTGATTTCTTCTATAGCATGCACTTTTTTACTAGAGGATCTTTCGGTGTGCCATTGAGAATAACTAGCCATAATATTATCAAGAAGTTTTGTAGCATCTCCTAACGCGATTTCCTTAAAGGTGCCTCCTGAGGCCGAATCTAAGAGATTTCTAGAAGCAAAGTTCAAACCAGCATAAATTTTTTGTATGATCATCCATAAATTCAAACCATGAGTAGGGCAATTGCGAAGCATCAATTTCATTCTTTCCCAAGATTGGACAACATGCTCATGATCAAGTTTTTTAAAATTCATAATATCATTCCTAAGAGTGATGATCTTAGCGGGAGGAAAATACTTAGAGATAAAAGCATCTTTGCACTTGTTCCAAGAATCAATACTATTTTTAGGCAAAGACGAAAACCAAACTTTAGCATAATCTCTAAGTGAAAACGGAAATAACTTCAATTTGACAATATTGTTATCCGTATCTTTCTTCTTTTGCATATCACACGAATCAACAAAATTGTTTAGATGGGTAGCTGCATCTTCACTAGGAAGGCCGGCGAATTCATCTTTCATAAAAGATTGAGCAAAGCAGCATTGATTTGACAAGACTCAACATCATTAAGAGGAGCAATCGGAGTACTAAGGAAAACATTATTATTGGTATTCGAGAAATCACACAATTTGGTATTATCTTGTGCCATGGCAACAAGTTATCCAACACACAAGCAAACAGAAAAGGGCAAGCGGAAAAGAGAGGAGGAGATTGGGAAAGAGAGGGTGAATAAAACAGCAAGGGTGAAGTGGGGGAGAGGAAAACAAGAGGCAAATGGCGAATAATGTAAATGCGAGGGAGATGGGTTTGTGATAGGTACTTGATATGTCTTGACTTGAGCGAAGACCTCCCCGGCAACGGCGCCAGAAATCCTTCTTGCTATGTCTTGAGCTAGCGTTGGTTTTCCCCGAAGAGGAGAGGGTGATGCAGCAAGTGTAGCGTAAGTATTTCCCTCAGTTTTTGAGAACCAAGGTATCAATCCAGTAGGAGGCTCCTCAAAAGTCCCACGCGCCTACACAAACAAACTGAGATCCCTTCACGACCACTTCCAAAAGTGAGATCTGATAGAGATAGTATGATAAGATATATATTTTTTTGGTATTTTATAATATAGATGCAAAAAGTAAAGATGCAAATAAAAGTAGATCGAAAGCAAATATGATAAGAGATAGACCCGGGGGCCATAGGTTTCACTAGAGGCTTCTCTCGAGAGCATATGTATTACGGTGGGTGAAAAATTACTATCGAGCAATTGATAGAAAAGCGCATAGTTATGAGATTATCTAGGCATGATCATGTATATAGGCATCACGTCCATAACAAGTAGACCGACTCCTGCCTACATCTACTACTATTACTCCACACGTCGACCGCTATCCAGCATGCATCTAGAGTATTAAGTTCATAAGAACAGAGTAACACATTAAGCAAGATGACATGAGGTAGAAGGATAAACTCATGCAATATGATATAAACCCCATCTTGTTATCCTCGATGGCAACAATACAATACGTGTCTTGCAACCCTTTCTGTCACTGGGTAAGAACACCGCAAGATTGAACCCAAAGCTAAGCACTTCTCCCATGGCAAGAAAGATCAATCTAGTAGGCCAAACCAAACCGATAATTCGAAGAGACTTGCAAAGATAACTCAATCATACATAAAAGAATTCAAAGAAGATTCAATTAATATCCATAGATAAATCTGATCATAAACCCGCAATTCATCGGATCTCGACAAACACACCGCAAAAAGAGATTACATCGAATAGATCTCCACAAGAGAGGGGGAGAACATTGTATTGAGATCCAAAAAGAGAGAAGAAGCCATCTAGCTAATAACTATGGACCCGTAGGTCTATGGTAAACTACTCACAACTCATAGGAGGGGCAAGGATGTTGATTTAGAGGCCCTCCAAGGTCGATTCCCCCTTCGACAGAGTGCCGGCGAAGGCTCCAATATGGGATCTCGCGGATACAGAAGGTTACGTTGGTGGAAATTGTGTTTCGTGGTGCCCCTGGATGTTTTCGGGGTCCGTAGGTATATATAGGAGGAAGAAGTACGTCGGTGGACGCCCGAGGGGCCCACGAGACAGGGGGCGCGCCCTACAGGGGGGCGCCCTCCTATCTCATGGAGGCTCCGGTTGTTTCTTGACTTGCACTCCAAGCTCTCCGGATCTTGTTCATTCCAAAAATCACGTTCCCGAAGGTTTCATTCCGTTTGGACTCCGTTTGATATTCCTTTTCTTCGAAATACTGAAATAGGCAAAACAACAACAATATAGGCTGGGCCTCCGGTTAGTAGGTTAGTCCCAAAAATGATAATAATGTATAAAATAAAGCCCATAAACATCCAAAACAGGTAATATAATAGCATGGAACAATCAAAAATTATAGATACGTTGGAGACGTATCAGGTGTCGGTGTCAAAACCGGCGGATCTCAGGTAGGGGGTCCCGAACTGTGCGTCTAAGGCTAATGGTAACAGGAGGCGGGAGACACGATGTTTACCCAGGTTCGGTCCCTCTCAATGGAGGTAATAGCCTACTTCCTGCTTGATTGATCTTGATGATTTGAGTATTACAAGAGTTGATCTACCACGAGATCATAGAGGCTAAACCCTAGAAGCTAGCCTATGATTATGATTGTCGTTGTCCTACGGACTAAGCCCTCCGGTTTATATAGACACCGGAGGGGGCTAGGGTTACACAGAGTCGGTTACAGAGAAGGAGATCTACATATCCGAATTGCCAAGCTTGCCTTCCACGCAAAGGAGAGCCCCATCCGGAGACGGGACGAAGTCTTCAATATTGTATCTTCATAGTCCAACAGTCCGGCCAAAGTATATAGTCCGGCTGTCCGAGGACCCCTCAATCCAGGACTCCCTCAGCAGGCAGCCGCGTGTTGGGAACGACAATGGAGGTAGGCTTGACGCTGAAGAGCGGGTACACGACCAGGGTGAGCACGCCAGCGCCGGAGAGGGTTCTACTGTGAATCTGGGGGAGGGGTGAGCTGGCGATGGATATTGGGTGGACTAGTTGAGTGAAACACAGGCGGGCCATGGGGGGGGGTGTTGGCGGCCTAGGTGAAAAGGGTGGAAAATATCCCTAGTCGCCGCGCGGAAAGGTCTATGCAAACGGTTGCCTCTAAGCGCTCGTGTGCACAAAGAGAATAATTTCATTTGAAATGAAGACGTACTAATTTTGAAATGAAGATGTGAGTTCATCATTTCGCCTCTAAAATTTCCCACGTTAATCAATCACCATTATACCACGGGTTTGATTTGCTGGCGCATTTCAGGTCTC
Organism: Triticum aestivum; assembly: GCF_018294505.1. NCBI lineage: Eukaryota > Viridiplantae > Streptophyta > Magnoliopsida > Poales > Poaceae > Triticum > Triticum aestivum. The sequence continues at coordinate 356,314,071 of NC_057807.1, forward strand.
TGTGCTATATGTAAGACATTTTTTGGCATTTACCGTGCATTTTGGCATATAAATCAATTCCTAGCCGGACTGCATTTCCTGTCGAATGGGATGAGGATTACCGTTCGATCTGGGAGCATCCAACGGTGCAGACATACGATCTGTGGGGTTTGGGTTCTAGCCAATCAAAGCGCACGGCTCGGATCACGCGCGCAGCAAAGGGGGGGGGGGGGCACCGGCCACGGTTTGGCAGGCACACGACTTTCACGAGTGAACCGTGTGCTATTTGAAAACATTTACATGAACTAACAACATACTTTTGTTTGAATGAAAACAAGAGTTCATCGTTTCGCCTCCAAATTGTTTCCACGGTAACAAATCACCATTGTACCCTATGGTTCAATTTTCTCGTGCATTTGAGGTATCGTTTGCTATATTTGAGTCGTTTGCTATAGTCGCGACTACATGTGGGTGCTAGCTAGATAGCAAGATCATTTGTGTGTCGCTTTGGGAGTTTTCATTCATTGTTCAAGAAACAAGAAAAAATTCAAATAGTTCGGCTACAGGGTGCGGCCATAGGCATATGCCATGTTGATGTTCTAATTACAGGAAATGCATATAGAGTCCGGAAATAACGAAAAACGTTGTGTCACCGTGTCGTGTTGTCAGGATCACATGGAAATTTTTTGTTAAATATGGCACGAGTTTTGATGCTCACACCTTCCAAATTGGAGCATCTCACAAGAATGATCATGGTTTCCAAAAGGAGACACGACACTTCGGACTCCAATTGTCACTGACTACATCGTTCCGGTTTGAATTATTTTCACAGTAAACAATCACGTATATACCCCGGGTTTGATTTTCTGGCCCATTTCAGGTCTCGTTGCTATATTCAAGTCATTTTTTGCACTTACCTTGCATTTAGTGCATATAAGTAAATTCAAAACCGTTCTACAATTACACATCTGGGTGTTAGTTAGCAAAGAATGTGTACAAATCACTTGTGTGTTGCTTTGTGAGTTTTCATCCATTAGCTAAGAAATGGGGAGAAGTTTCAAACATTTCGGCCGTGAGGTGCGGCCACCGGCGTAGGCCTAGTTGGTATCTTAATTACTGGGAATTCAATTGGTTTCCAGACTTCATCAAAATCGGTGTGTGCCCGTGGCATTCTCTCATGACCCCGAAATGTTTTTGTAAAGTTTGGCACATGTTTTGATGATCGCTCCTTCCAAACCGGAGCATCTCACATGAAGGACCATGGTTTCCAAAAGGAGACGTGTCAATTCAAACTCCAGTGGTCGATGACTTCATCGTTTGGCCTCATAAAAATTTCCATGGTACGCATTCACCATTAGACCACGGGTTTGATTTTCTAACCATTTCAGGTATCGTTTGCTATATTTATTTTTTAATTTAATGTGAAATTTGTGGATATAAATAAAATCACAACTGGAACAACATGTGTTGTCGAAATGGATGAGGATCGTTGTTCGATCAAGGAGAATCTAATGATGCAGACGTACGATCTGTGGGGTTTGGGTTCTGGCCAATTAGAATGCACGACTCAGATCGCGCACGTGGTAGAGGGGGGTTTAGTGGACACACGGCTTTCATGAGTGAACTGTGTGCTATTTGAAAATATTTACATTAACTAACATCATATTTTTGTTTGAACGAAAACATGAGTTCATTGTTTCGCCTCCAATTTTTTTCCATGGTAAGAAATCACGATTGTACCCTATGGTTTGATTTTCTGGTACACTTTACCAGGCGGCAGGCCTCGCTAACAATCTCAAACTTGGAATATGCAAAAAGAAAAGAGATCTTGTTTAATTTGTATGTATGTATGTATGTATGTATGTATGTATGTATGTATGTATGTATATAGTCGCAACTACACATGCGTGTTAGCAAGATCATTTGTGTGTCGCTTTGCGAGTTTTCATTCATATGTGAGAGAAACGGGAAAAAGCTTCAAACAGTTCGGCCACAGCATGCAGCTAGAGGCGTAGGCCTTGTTGGTATTTTAATTTCAGGAAATGCATATAGAGTTTGAAAAATGACGAAAATAATTGTGCCATTGTGGCGTGCTATCACGCTCGCATTGAAATTTTTTGGTAAAGTTTAGCACAAGTTTTGGTGCTCGCACCTTCCATACCAGAGCATCTCACAAGAAGGATCATAGTTTCCAAAAGTATACGCGACACTTCGTACTACAAATTGTTAGTTATTAGCTACATCATTACGCCTTAGAAAAAAAATCGTGGATATACCCTTGGTTTGATTTTCCAGCCCATTTCAGGTTGTTTGCTATGTTTAAGTGATTCTTTGCACTTTTTTTCTTGAATATGCACGAGTGTGCATATTATATATTAAAGAAGAAAGGCAAAGAATGCCTCCACCATGTTTACAAGGGTCACATTACAACACACCTAATCCTCACTACTGGCCCACCATTCAAGCCGAAGGAAGAAGGGGTCCATGTTCCTTTTAAACTTGCCGGCAATAGACCACATTCTTCCTTCCGACCTGACTCTACCTAGGAGTACGCCTAACGAAGGAGAAGCCCCATCAAATACAATACCATTACGATCCTTCCACAACTCCCACAATGTTAGTAAGAAAACCGTATGAAGAACCTTCTTATGCCAGTCGTTTATCCCATGCTTCACCTCAAGCCAGAGGGCTAGGGAATCCTATGTAGTCGGTGTCCAGTCCAGCTTGCCCAGAGTTTCACATACTACATCCCAAGCTGACCAGGCAAAGACACACGTCAGTACCACATGATCAATAGTTTCTTCCTCTTGGTCACATAAGGCGCATGCATATTGGTGTGGGAGGCCTCTCCTTGCTAGCCTGTCCGAGATCCAACACCTGTTTCTTAAGGCAGGCCGAGCCAAGCCATTCTTTGCACTTACCTTGCATTTTAGTACATATAAAGTCAAAAACCCTACTACAACTACATGTTGGTGTTTTAATTAGGCTATACTTAGGCTACTCATAGTTTAGTTAGGCTATACTCAAAGGGATTTATAACAGAGTAGCAATCACACATCACGACCTAAGGTACCTTACTCATCGTCTGAAAAGTCTGCAACATGAACGTTGCAGCCCGAAAATGGGTCAGACATGGAATATGCTGGCAATGTAACACATAGAGAGTAATGAACAGAATAATGCTATCACTACATGCATATATGGCTGTTGGAAAGCTCTATGGTTACTGTTTTGCATAAAGCCAATTTTTTTCCTACAACAAAGGAATAAATTTTATTTAACTATCATGGTGGTCGTTAAACATTGACAAGTTTCCTCCAACTCAATCCCAATTAAGTAACATCATTAACCCAACAAGATTAAATTAAGTAACATGGTGAGATTCACATGACAATCCAGGTACTAGATACTCAAAACATCCATAACCAGGGACACAGCTAACCATGATTAGTTTGCACACTCTGCAGAGGTTTGCACACTTTTCCCCGCAAGACTCGATCTCCTCTGTTGGTTCTCTTGCACTACATGGTGTTTGAGAAACGGATGACCGACACACAGTCTTTCAAAAGCATTAACTCTCTACTCAGGGTAGACAGTACCACCTACAACCCACTACATCTGCTAGTCTACCTCTTCATGAGCTCACGCAACTTAATCAACTATGCTAGAGCCCATAGTAGCTTGCGGCTGCACACGGGAGTTTCTAGCATGAATAATCTCATGACCCCTTTGAGCATGGGTGGCGGTCCATAGGAGAATCAGACGGTACCCTGGGATTTCCAAAAATACAGGCAACACTGGGTTCCCCAGGTGCCTCAATCCACCCAGATGTCAATTTAAGTTGCCACCTTAACTAAACCATTAAATAACAATCTCACATCTATCACGGATACACTCACCCAATCCATGTGTACTAGCATAGCATAGCAATATAAGCAAACGTAGAAGTAACTCCCAAAGGTTTGATGAATAAAACAGGTAATAGGTACTACCTCATCTACTTCCCAAAACCCACATATTAATCACATCCTAACCATGCAATTGTTTGAGGATTGATCTAATGCAATAAAACTGGGTAGTAAAGAGATATGATCAAAGTGTTACTTGCCTTGCTGATGATCCGTGAAACCTAGAGACTCATAATAGCAAGCGGCGCACTCCGGGTACTCTATCACAAACAAACAAGCATACAATAAGCACTCATCTAATGCACAGGTAAAACTCAAATAAGAGATCTAACCAGAATGTTCAACTTAAGAACTCCGGTTTGCAAAAAGAATCAAATCAAACGAAGCAACGGAAGTCAAACGGCGAAAGAAACAAGCTTTGTTTACTAATCTGGACCTAAGTCAAATTTCACTGTAGCAAAAACTTGTTTAAGTTGGTTAAATAGAAAGAGGGTTTCGAGAAGAAACTCTAGGCGCTTGAATCGCCTCATTCCGATAAACAAGCGAAAAGTTATACTAGAACGAAAATCGGATCAGAAATCACGATCAGAAATAATCGCGGAAAATCCGAGAAAAAGAAAAACGGACGAACAGGCTAACGGATGAACGTTCGCTGTCTGCGGCTAGAAGATGAAAACCATTTGTTAAAATGAAAGAACAAATGAGTGTTCGCTAAATAAACTAAACCGGGAAAAAAGCTGATCTATTAAAAAAAACAACCACGGTTTTATAAAGAAAAACTGGGCGGTTAACCGGCGAAAATCGGCGGTGGATCCAGCGGCTACCTCGATGGCGGGACCGGTGGCGGCTCCGGCGATGGCTGGCGGCAGCAACGGGCGGCGGCGGGGCTTGGTGGCGCCAGGGCTCGGCGGCACGGGGCTGGCGGCACATGGCTCCGGCGGTGACGGCGGGACTCGGCGGCGGCGGCGACTCGCGGCGGCACGGGCGGCTGCGGCGGATCGGGCGGGCTAGGGTTTCGAGGGGGCTGGCGGCTCGGGCCTTCCGGCTTATAAGGGCCGGCCGGGCCAGGAGTCCTAGTCGGACACGGCCCAGTTAGGTCGGTATCCTTTTTTAAAAATAATTTAGACGCGTAGAAAAACAAATAAAAGAAAATACTAAACGGACTCCAAAAATCCCGAAATAAAATTTCCCCATCCTATAAAAATTATCCGAAGAAGGTGAACATTTATTTGGGGCCTAAATGCAATTTTGAAAAACGCACATTTTTCCTAATTCAAATAAAATAGCGATAAACTCCGAAATAAAATCTTATTTGATTTTTTTATTAAATCCTCAATATTTCTTTATTTTGGGAAGGTCATTTTATTCCCTCTCTCTTATTTTGATATTATAAATATTTGAAGATAAAATAATTAAAATCAAATGATCCTATTTTCAAAATTTGAGAAAACTCAAATATGAAAATAACGAAATCCCCAACTCTCTCTGTGGGTCCTTGAGTGGCGTAGAATTTCTAGGATCAAGCCAAAATGCAATAAAATATGATATGCAATGATGATCTATTGTATAACATTCAAATTGAAAATTTGAGATGTTACAAACCTACCCACCTTAAGATGAATCTCGCCCTCGAGATTCAGGTTGGCTAGAAAATAGTTGAGGGTGGTCCTTCAGTAGATCTTCCTCTCGCTCCCAAGTGGCTTCATCTTCGGTATGGTGGCTCCACCAAACTTTGCAAAACTTGATAACCTTTCCGCGTGTGACTCAGCTGGCAAACTCGAGAATCATGATCGGTTTCTCCTCATAGGTTAAATCACTATCCAGCTGAATTGCTTCCAGTGGCACTGTATCTCTCAGCGGTACATCAGCCATCTCTGTGTGGCACTTCTTCTACTGGGAAACGTGGAACACATCATGAACTCCTGACAATCCTTTGGGCAATTGCAACTTGTAAGAAACTTCTCCCATACGCTCCAAAACTTTGTATGGTCCTACAAAACGTGGCGCTAACTTTCCCTTAACTCCAAAACACTTAACTCCTCGAAGTGGAGATACACGAAGATAAACTTTGTCTCCGACTTTGTAAACTGTCTCCTTGCGTTTAGAATCTGAATAGCTCTTTTGCCTGGACTGGGCTACCTTGATCCTATCGCGAATCAACTTCACTTTCTGCTCAGACTCTTTAATCAAATCTGGTCCAAACAACTGACAGTCTCCAACTTCATCCCACAACAACGGTGTCCTGCACCTCCTTCCTTACAGAGCTTCGAAAGGTGCCATCTTCAAACTAGATTGATAACTGTTGTTGTAAGAGAACTCCACATATGGCAAATTGTCGTCCCAACTACATCCATAATCTAGCGCACAAGCTCTCAGCATGTTCTCCAGAATCTGATTGACTCTCTCAGTCTGTCCATCTATCTGTGGATGAAAGGTTGTACTGAACTCTAGCCTGGTGCCCAAAGTTTCGTGCAACTGATTCTAGAACTTTGAGGTGAATCGGGTTCCTCTATCTGATACAATGCTCCTCGGAACTCCATGCAAACATACGATCATGGTCATGTATATCTTCGCCAACTTAGCACTGGTGTAAGTGGTTTTCACTGGGATGAAATGGGCTACCTTCGTTAAACGATCGACTACAACCCATATTGAGTCATAGCCTGAACGAGTCCTGGGCAATCCCGTGATAAAATCCATGCCTAGCTTATCCCACTTCCATTCGGGTATCGGCAATGGCTGTAGCAATCCTGCTGGCTTCTGATGCTCTGCCTTCACTCTCTGGCATACATCACATACTGCTACATACTCCGCAATATCCTTCTTCATTCCGGTCCACCAGAAAGTGTCCTTTAAATCCAGATACATCTTGGTATTTCCTGGGTGAATCGAATATGGTGAATCATGGGCCTCTTGCAGAATCAACTTCCTGATCTCCGGATCATTGGGCACATAAACGCGGTCTTCAAACCATAAGGTATCGTGCTCATCCTCATGAAAACCTTTAGCTTTTCCTTTGGTCATCTTCTCCTTTATCTCGGCAATCTCCTTGTCAGTCTTCTGAACTTCTCTGATCTTATCCATCAAAGTAGACTGAATCTCCAACGCTGCAACATAGCCTCTCGGAACTATCTCCAAACATAGCTCACGAAGGTCCTCGGCTAACTCCTTCGGTAACTCTCCGGTCAAGAGTGTGTTGACATGGCTCTTGCGGCTCAACGCATCGGCTACTATGTTAGCCTTTCTGGGGTGATAATGCAATCTCATATCATAATCCTTGATGAGCTCCAACCATCTCCTTTTCCTGAGATTCAACTCCTTTTGTGTGAAGATGTACTTCAAACTCTTATGATCCGTGTACACCTCACAATGGTTTCCGATGAGAAAATGTCTCCATATCTTCAATGCATGCACTACGGCTGCTAACTCCAAATCAGGTATAGCATAATTTAACTCATGGGGCTTAAGCTGTCATGAGGCATACGAAACAACTCTTCCCTCCTGCATAAGTACTGCTCCAAGTGCTCGACATGAAGCATCACAATATACCTCATAATCCTTGCGCTGATATGGCAGAATCAACAATGGGGATGTAACCAAACGGTTCTTCAACTCCTGAAAACTGGCCTCACACTCCTCAGTCCATTTGAACTTGGTGTCCTTCTTCAACAACTCCGTCATGGGCTTCGCAATCTTCGAGAAATTCTCAATGAACCTCCGGTAGTATCCTGCGAGTCCAAGAAAACTCCGGATCTCTCCAACTAACGTGGGTGCTTCCCAATTTGTCACGGTGACAACTTTGGTGGGGTCTACTGCTATTCCTTCTCCGGATATAACATGTCCAAGGAATCCAACTTCCTTCAACCAAAACTCACACTTGCTGAACTTGGCATATAGCTGATGTTCTCTGAGATTCCCGAGTACCAAACGCAAATGCTCCTTATGCTCCTCTTCATTCTTTTAGTAGACCATAATATCATCAATGAACACCACGAGGAACTTATACAGAAACTCCATAAACACCTTGTTCATCATGTTCATAAAATAGGCAGGTGCGTTAGTCAGACCAAATAACATAACGGTATACTCATATAGCCCGTACCTGGTGGTAAAAGCCGTCTTAGGTATATCCTTCTCTCAAATCTTCAACTGGTGGTATCCTGATCGCAGACCGATCTTGGAAAATACCTTAGCTCCTTGCAACTAGTCAAACAAGTCATTGATCATTGGCAGCGGGTACTTGTTCTTGATTGTCACTTCATTCAATCATCGATAATCAACAACCATCCTTAATGATCCATCCTTCTTCTCCACTAGAAGCACTGGCGATCCCCAACGTGAAGAACTTGGCCGAATATAGCCTTTATCCAGTAGCTCCTTAATCTACTTCTTGATTTCCTCCAAATCTTTTGCGGGCTTCCTATACGGTCTCTTAGATATTGGCCCCGTGCCTGGCAAAAGCTCAATCAAAAACTCAATGTCTCTATCCGGTGGCATGCCTGGCAACTCTTCTGGAAATACGTCAGGAAAATCCTTCACCACTGGTACTTCCTCCTGTACAACTCCTGTTAAGGAATTTACTTGAGTCCTCTTCGGCACATGCCGGGATACATACTTGATTCTTCTTCCTTCTAGGGTGGTAAGCAAAATCGACTTACTGGCGCATTCAATGTTCCCTCCATACTTCGATAACCAATCCATGCCTAATATCACATCCAGTCCTTGCGACTCCAATACTATTAGGTCTGAGGGAAACACGTAGTTACCAATCCTTAATGGTAACCGGTCACACCACAGACTAGCCATATACTCTGCTCTTGGCGAGGTTACTAACATGGGTGACCTAAGGGCTTGAGTTGGCAGTTTATACTTATCCACAAATCCCCTTGATATGTATGAATGCGATGCACCAGTATCAAAAAGAACGATTGCAGTAAAAGACTTAACCAAAAACTTACCTATTACTGCATCTGGCTGGGCTTCAACCTCCTCCACGCTAACGTGGTTCACCTGTCCCTTGTTGAAAGGGTTAGGCTTCTTCCCAGAGCTTCCTTTGCCATTTCCATTCTTCGCTTCAGGACATTCAGTGGCATAAAATCCAGTCTTCTGGCATTTGTAACAGGTAATGTGGCTTAGATCCCTCTTGGCTGGTGTTGATGGGTTGGCGCAATTCTGTCCGTTGTTTCCTCCGTTCCCATTACCATTCTTGGGGCCACTATGGTTGTGTGAAATCCCTCCTCCATGGGTATGCTGAAAAGGTCCTCCCGAGTTCAGGGTAAAACGAGGCTTCTGCCGAGCTCCAGAATTGTACTTCCCTTGTCCATACTTCCTCTTGCGGCTGTCAATCTATTGTTGGTTCCCTTCAATCATGAGAGCTCGATCTAACAATTCCTGGTAGTTGTTGAAGGTTGCTACCATCAAATGCATGCTTAGCTCATTATTCAGTCCTTCCAGAAACTTCTCCTGCTTTGCTACATCCGTAGCAACGTCATCTGGGGCATAACGTGCTAGCTTACTAAAATCATTCACATACTGGCCAACAGTACGTCCTCCTTGGCATAAGTTGTGAAACTCACGCTTCTTCATGGCCATAGCTCCTGCTGAAACATGGGCAGTACAGAAAGCTTGCTGAAACTGATCCCATGTGACAGTGTCGATAGGATAAGTGGCAGTGAAATTCTCCCACCATGATGTTGCGCGTCCATTAAGCTGATGTGCGGCAAAACGCACCTTCTCCGCATCTGTGCACCCTGCAGTGGTCAACTCCCTTCCCATCTTACGGAGCCAATCATCTGCAACTATCGGCTCGGTGCTATAAGAGAACACTAGCAGATTCAGCCTCAAGAAATGGGCTAAGTGATCAACAGGTAGTGGTGGTGGTGGGTTGTTGTTGTTGTTCCCCTGATTCTGATTCTGGACTAGTATCTGCATCAATGCATTCTGCTGCTGGATCAACTGAGTGAGCTCCGGTGGGAAAGCAAATCCATTGTCATGTCTCGGAGGCATCCGAGGGTTTAGAAAAGATGAGAATACAGAATAGAATGAGGTCTAGAGAGAAAAACACTACCCATATGCACATGAGACAAAAGCAAACAATATCACTTCAATCAATTCAAACAAGGGCATACAATAGTCTAGCGATCGTTACAAAAGTGCTCAGACTATACTATATACATGGGGGAATTCTACTACTGTTATGGTGGTCAACTAGAAAAATTGATCGGTCGAAGACTCCATGATATCTGCTCCAGCTTCATCAACAAATTTATCATAGCTATCGTCCGGGTCCGAGTCGGTGTCGTCGATGATGATGTAGTTCTTCGGGCAGGTGCAATCATCGTCTTCTCCTCCAGTCGCGGGAAATCCCATAAATACTTTTAGCTTCTTCTTCAGATCTTCATTCTTCTCCACAAGTGTTGTTATTTCCTCCTCATAACCATCACGTGTAGACTTAAGTTCTTCCTCCAGTTCTGTGATCTTGGTCATAGCCTTCTTTAGATCTATCATGCCTGCGCACATCTGGTTCTCCTGGCGACGGATGTGCTGGTTTAACTCCTGGATGAAAGCTGCAATTGATCTATCCTTCCTGGTGCTGATCATCTCCCATTGCTCATCTCGGCGCCCACAAATCTGGTAGATAGTATCCTTGAGATCCTTGTGGTAAACTTCTCCAATGCGTCCCATTGTGATGTGGGCTGCCATGCTCTTTCCTAGACTCCAGGTTGGTGCATCAAAAGAAAACTCTACGGGCATGAATGTCCTTCCTGGAACTTGAACTTGAATCATCCAACGCTCCTCTTCTGGTAAAGTGGTGATGTAGGTCCCGGTGAAGCTTGGTACTCCGATGTTCAGGTACTTAGGGACTTCCTTCAAGTGGCGTCCAAAGGGTGTATCTTCATCCGGTTGCGTGAACTTGTTCCTTGCATCCTTCATCCTAAAAGAGTAAAAAAGATGAGGAGTCAGAAATGAGAAGAGAGAGTAGTGATCTAGGGCTTTTTAGCTTAGTGGTTGTATCCTACAGTCAGCGTGTGCTCTGATACCATCTTGTAGTGACCAGAGCTCAAACAGTCTGATCTCTGTGCATCAGTGTCATCCCTGGATCGGTAATGCTGACACGCACAATACTTGAAGGATTTATAATAGAGTAGCAATCGCACACTTATTACAACAAATGTGTCAAGAGAGAACTTATTACAATAAATATGGCTTAAGGCCATCTAATAACGATAACAGCGGAAGGCTTGGAAGATAAGCGAGTCCATCAACTCCAACGGTATCACTGAGTATAAGACCACGACCTAAGGCACCTTACTCGTTGTCTGAAAAGTCTGCAACATGAATGTTGCAGCCCGAAAACGGGTCAGCACATGGAATATGTTGGCAATGTAACACATAGAGAGTAATGAACAGTATAATGCTATCACTACATGCATATATGGCTGGTGGAAAGCTCTATGGTTACTGTTTTGCATAAAGCCAAATTTTCCCTACAACAAAGGAATAAATTTTATTTAACTATCATGGTGGTTGTTAAACATTGAGAAGGTTCCTCCAACTCAATCCCAATTAAGTAACATCATTAACCCAACAAGATTAAATTAAGTAACATGGTGAGATTCACATGATAATCCAGGTACTAGATACTCAAAACGTCCATAACCGGGGACACGGCTAACCATGATTAGTTTGTACACTCTACAGAGGTTTGCACACTTTTCCCCGCAAGACTCGTTCTCCTCCGTTGGTTTTCTTGCACTACATGGTGTTTGAGGAACGGATGACCGAGACACAGTCTTTAAGAAGCATTAACTCTCTACCCCGGGTAGACAGTACCACCTACAACCCACTACATCTACTAGTCTACCTCGTCAAGAGCTCACACAACTTAATCAACTATTCTAGAGCCCATAGTAGCTTGCGTCTGCACACGGAAGTTTCTAGCATGAATAATCTCATGATCCCTTTGAGCCTGGGTGGCGGTCCATAGGAGAATCACACGGTACCCCGGGATTTCCAAAAATACAGGCAACACTGGGTTCCCCAGGTGCCTCAGTCCACCCAGATGTGAATTTAAGTTGCCACTGTAACGCCCCGGATTCGATGCGCCAGGTGTCTTCCAGTTATTCGCCGTAGTTTCCATGTTGTTTGCTTGCGTGTTTCGTTTTTCCATGTCATCATCTACATTGTGTCATCTTGTGCATCTCTTTTTGCATACGTGTTCGTCTCGTTCATCCGAGCTTTTTCCCCGTTGTCCGTTTTGCGATCCGGCACTCCTATGTTCCCCGGCGCCCGCTTTTGCCTCTTTTCGTGTGCGGGTGTTAAACTTTCTCGGAATGGCCCGAGGTTTGCCAAGCGGCCTTGGTATACCACCGGTAGACCGCCTGTCAAGTTTCGTGCCATTTGGAGGTCGTTTGGTACTCCAACGGTTAACCGGGTAACCGTAAAAGCCTCTTTTGTGTTGCAGCCCAACACCTCTCCCCACAGCCCACCAAACCCATCCAAACCCCTTCCATGCCCTCGGTTATTCGATCACGATCGTGTGGGCGAAAACTGCACCCCAATTGGAGCCTCCTAGCTCCCTCTACCTATAAATTAGCCCCCCTCCCCCGAAATTCCTCGATGAAACCCTAACTTCTTCCTCCTCCCGCCAACGGACACGTCCACCCGCCGCCCGGACATGTCCGCCCGCGCCCGCATCCAATCGTGGCTTGCCACGTCGCCCCCACCGCCATCTCCACCGCGCGGGCCCGCGAGCCCGTCCGGGGCCCTCCCGGCCCACGCGCCGCCCGCCGCCGCCGGGTCCCGTCCCCGCCGCCTCGCGCCTCGCTGCCGACTGCCGCCGCGAGCGCCGCCGCGGGCGCCGCCCCGCGCCCTGCGCCTCCCCGGCCCGTTCTGCGCCTCCGCCGCGGGCATGCCGCGCCGTCCTCGCCCCCAGCGCCTCCCGCGCCGCCGCTCGAGGGGAGGAGCCCCTTGATCCGCACCATCGTCCATCCCCACCGCCGGCCTCGGCCTCCGCGCCGCCCGAGCCAATCGCCGCCTCGTCGCGGGTCGCCGCCCGCGCCGTCGTGCGTCGCCGCCCGCCGGAGCTCCGTCCCCGTCGCCGCCCCTTCCTCCCTGCTACTCCGGCGAGCTCCCTGGCCGGCCCCCTCCTCTCCAACTCCATCTGCCTCGAAGTCCGAACTCCCGATCCAGATCCGTTTTGGAAGGTTGACCCCGAAATTCCTCTAAGTCCCTGATATTTTGACATTTTATGCCATGTTCATCGCATCATAACTCTGCATCTGTAGCTTCGTTTTGCGTGCACAATATGTCAAAATGTTCGTTGAGATATGCTCTTCATTTCATTCCATTGTGCCATGCTTGTTTGAGATCATCTTGATGCCCGAATCATTGTTGCAAGAGTGCTATATGATGTTAATCTGCTGAAACTGTTATAACTTGGTGATTTGTCATTTTTGTTGCATTTGATGTGTGCATCCTATGAGCTTGATGTCTACATGTGTTTTGAACTATGTCATTCCATCTTTATAGGGGTGCAATCCATGTATTTTTGTGAGTCTTGTAGTGAGTGCATCGAGCTTTTGAAGTAGGGTACTTGCTGTTGCTGTTTTGCTAGGCTGAATCTGCTATTTCATGATGCTATGTAAACCTGCTGCTACAAGTCATTCTATGCATAATCTGGAGATGTTCACTAAGTATGTTTTGTTATACATGTCATTCTCTATCCATCCATGCCCCTGGTTACATTTATAGTATGCTGTAGCTTGTTGTAATCTTGCTCTCAAATTGCTAAATAATGTTGCTGTCAGCTTGTTAACATTAAGTTCAGTTTTTCCATGAGCTTTTCTAATGATCCATGCACCCTATGAACTTTCTCTTGCCATGCTTAGCTTCATAAATGTGTCTTATTACTTTTGGTTACCTTTTCATGCCATGTATTGCTCTGTGGTGAGTGGTACAAGCTCACCAATATGCCTACTTATTGTTGTTCCTGCCATGTATGAATCTGTCATATCATTTGCCATGTTCACATGGGTGCCATCATATCTTCTGTTCCTTTTTGGCTCATGGTCAGTAAAGGTCTTTTGTTTTATGCAATTAGTAGGTTCATGACATGCCTTTGTTTTCCATGATAAGTTCATGTAACATTTTGTTTGATAGCTCTAAACATTGCAACCCGATGTTATTTCTGCTAAGCCTGTAAACTGTTATTATTTGCAATCTTGCCATGTCTTTTTGAGCATGTTCTAGTGATTTCTGGAGATAGCTCAGTGTTCATGTTTTGTTATGCTTTATCTTTAAATCATGTCCATGCCTTTTGTTCACATGTTGGGTTGCTGTAGCATGTTGTTTTGATGCTTCCAATATGGCTAGTTGCTGTTTTGGACAGATTGTTGTTATGTCTTGTTTCATGTGTGTGTGTTGAACCGTTGTTCCGTTTTGAGTGTGCTCTATATGAAACTTGCTTGAATTTGCATGTAGCTTTATATTATCATGTTGTATCCTTGTTCTGGTGTGTTTGCTTGATGTTTGTATGGTTTTTGCATCAATGCCATGTTTAACTTGTTTTGTTCATATCTTCTAGGCCGTAGCTCCGAACTAAATAAACTTTATATGTAACTTGACTAGAATTTCGTGTAGATCATATTGGTGCATCTTAACTTGCTGTTTAACAACTTGAACATAAGGTTTAATCAGATCTGGACCAATTTCGAAATTTGCATATGAGGACTTACCGGAATTGTTATATGTTGTTCCCGGCATCATTTAAACTTGCCTTGATGTGTTGTTCTTGTTTGCATCATCTCTTGCCATGAGTAGCCTCATGTAGTATTGTCTTGCATCATACTTTTTTTGTGCATCATGTCATGTTCTTGTGTGGTGTGTTTACCATGTTGTGTGCTTCTCTCGATAGTTCCCGTTTCGTTGCGTTCATGAGGATTCGTCCGTCTACGCTTGGTTCGTCTTCGTGGCTTCATCTTCTTCATGGACTCGTTCATCTTCCTAGTGGGATTTCAGGCAAGATGACCGCTACCCTGGATCTCACTACTATCATTGATATGCTAGTTGCTTCATTCTATCGCTTTGCTGCGCTACCTATCATTTATTCTTCAAGCCTCCCAAATTGCCATGCCAGCCTCTAACCTTTTGCACCTAGCAAACCGTTGCTTGGCTATGTTACCGCTTTTGCTCAGCGCCTCTTATGGCGTTGTTAGTTGCAGGTGAAGTTGAAGATTGCTCCATGGTGGACAGGATTATGTTGGGATATCACAATATCTCTTATTTAATTAATGCATCTATATACTTGGTAAAGGGTGGAAGACTCGTCCTTATGCCTGGTGTTTTGTTCCACTCTTGCCGCCCTAGTTTCCGTCATACCGGTGTTATGTTCCCGGATTTTGCGTTCCTTACGCGGTTGGGTGATTTATGGGACCCCCTTGACAGTTCGCTTTGAATAAAACTCCTCCAGCAAGGCCCAACCTTGGTTTTACCATTTGCCTCACCACCACCTATACCCTTCCCTTGGATCGGCCAACCCGAGGGTCATCTTTATTTTAGCCCCCCCGGGCCAATGCTTGTCTAAGTGTTGGTCCGAACCGAGTAGACTGCGGGGCCCCCTCGGGGAAACTCGAGGTCTGGTTTTACTCGTAGGATGTCTCATCCGGTGTTGCCCTGAGAACAAGATATGTGCAGCTCCTATCGGGATTGTCGGCGCATCGGGCGGCTTTGCTGGTCTTGTTTTAGCATTGTCAAAATGTCTTGTAAACCGGGATTCCGAGTCTGACCGGGTCTTCCTGGGAGAAGGTATATCCTTCATTGATCGTGAGAGATTATCTTGGGCTAAGTTGGGACACCCCTGCAGGGTATAATCTTTTGAAAGCCGTGTCCGCGGTTATGGGCAGATGGGAATTTGTTAATGTCCGGTTGTAGATAACTTGACACTAGGTCCGAATTAAAACGCATGAACCGCGTGTGTAGCCGTGATGGTCTCTTTTCGGCGAAGTCCGAGAAGTGAACACGGTTGTGGGTTATGTTTGACGTAAGTAGGAGTTCAGGATCGTTCCATTTGCTCTCTTCTCGCTCTTATTTGCGTATGTTAGCCACCATATATGCTTAGTCGCTACTGCAACCTCACCACTTACCCCTTCCTTTTCCCATTAAGCTTTGCTAGTCTTGATACCCATGGTAATGGGATTGCTGAGTCCTCGTGGCTCACATATTACTACAACAACAGTTGCAGGTACAGGTTATGCGATGATCATGACGCGAGAGCGATGTTTACTTGTTTTGGAGTTCTTCTTCTGCGTCTTCTTCGATCAAGGCATAGGTTCCATGTCGGCAGCCTGGGCTAGCAGGGTGGATGTCGTTTGAGCTTCTGTTTGTGTTTCATCCGTAGTTGGATGTTAATATTGTGTATGAGGTATTGTTGTGTTTGTGTGGCATTGTATGCCTCTTGTATGTATCCCCATCCATTATGTAATGTTGATGTAATGATATCCACCTTGCAAAAGTGTTTCAATATGCGGTTCTATCCTTGGTGGGACCTTCGAGTCTCTTTAGGATAGTATCGCATATTGGGCGTGACAAGTTGGTATCAGAGCCTCGACCGACCCTAGGAGCCCCCTTGATTGATCGTCTAGTTTGGTCGTTGTTGAGTCTAGAAGAAAACTGTTTTTGGAGTCTAGTTATATCGGAGAGTAGGAATTCTTTTTACTCCTCAGCCCCTTCGTTGCTCTGGTAAGGAATCTTGATGTAGGTGTCCTCTTCCCCTTCAAATTTTTCTTTAGGATCACGCAGTTGGTTTTCCGATGGTTGGGTTCTCAGCTCTTTTCATCCGATGCATTTCTCGTCAAGTCGACTCGAGCCTCTTCATCGTTGCCAAGTTCAATCCACAGTCTGCTCTCAACGAAGTTGTTTCTCTGCCCGCAGTTGTCTTCTTTTCCCACCCACCCACCCCTTTTCTTCTCGAAGCCGGAGTCCGTAATTGAGTATCCTTCCTACTTGTGCGAAGTCTTTGTTTTCTTTCCTCAATGATTTCAACCGGTGTTTTCTCTTCAAGATATTCGTCGGTTCCCCCTTCAAAGTTGCCTTTGTTTTCCCGCCCTCCCGCCCTCTTCTTCCCGGAGCTTGAATCTCTTTCGAGCATCAATTTCATTCGTATGGAGCCTCTTCAGTCTTCCCTCAATTGTTTCAACTAGTGAATTCTCGTTTTGATTCGACATTCTTCATCTCTTTTCTGGTGGACTCAATTCAAATTTTTTGGGTTGATCATATTCTTTACCTCGGCTCAAGTGTTTTCCTTGCTCGTTCGCCTCTCGCCATTCAATCATTCCGGAGTTCAAGACATCTTAGGAGATTCGTCCATGTTCTAATTAATTCGAGGTTGTCACCTCATTCAAAATTTCAGTTGTTCCGATGCATCATCTATCTCTTCAACAATCCTTTCCAACGGTGTTTTCTTTTAGTGGGCCCTAACCCACAGGTCTTTTCCCAAGATCTTACCTAACTCTTCAAATTTTCTGGAGCTATTCTCAAATCCGTTTCGAAGTTTGGCCTAAGTATGAATTTCATCAGTCAGATGTTTTTCCAAGATTGATTTCAAATCATTTCATTGTTGCCTCAACCTCTTCGTTTTTAATTCTACCGGAGTACCTCAGTAATTTTGGTGGTGTTTCTCGTCTTCACTCGAAGACCGAAGAAGTATTTTTCCTCTAAATCTTGTCCGTTCTCTTGAAGTTTCGTGGTCTAGCTTCATGTTATCCTCGCGAATTAGTCCATCTGTCAGATATTCTTTTCTTACCCATCCGGAGTATGTCAGGAGTTGTTTTTCCGTTTCTTTCACCGAAGGCCATCATTCCAGCTCGTTCTCTAATTATCCGGGTGCTTCATTCAAGTGCTTTTAATCAGATCGAGTTCTTTCCGTTCTCTTGCACCTAAATCCCATCAAACATTTTGGTTCTTCTAATTCTTCCCGGTGATTAAGTCTCTTTCATCAGTCATTTTCGAATTATTACGGTGGTTCGTTCAAGATTCTTTTTCCTTGATTATCATTTTAATCCATTCGTTCTTTCGAATCCTATCGGTGGTTCATGAAGACTTTCTCAAGTTTTGTGCTATACCCCCCCTTCAATCCTTTTAAAGAAGAATAAGTAGTATGAAAAATCCATTGCTTGTCATCAATTTAATTTGATGAAGGATAAGCATACAATAAATCTTATTCTTATGTCCTCAAAGTGATTAATCCCTTCCTTCGGAGCTTGTTCTTGATGAATAAATTCTAGTTCCAAGTGTTTCCATCTTCTCTTTTCCGGAGTTCAATTTCCTCGGCCATCTCGTCGAAGCTCCATCTTAATCATCGCAAGGCCTTAATCTTATTCTTTCCATCCTTGAATTCTATCTCATCATCCTTTTGTACCGGAGTTCTTCATGGTGGTTCTTCATGATTTAATTCATTCTTCAATTGTTCATCAAGATTCTTTGGGGGAGCTCAAGTATATTTCCTTCTTGCCTTCAAAGTGCAATTAATTCTCCGTATTCTTTTGAAGTGGAGTTTTGCATTTCTTCGTTCTTCTCAGCTATCCAATCATTTCCGTTTGTGGTCGGTTACCACCTCATAAATTTTGAGATGTTATCCATAAGTCCACAACAAGCTTATTCTTTCGTCGTTGATTTTCTCAACAACTCCGTTTAAACCTTCCTTCTAAAGATGCTTTCAATTTCATTTGTGGTACAAGTTGTCATTTTCTTCTCCGTTCTTTTCATTCAACTCTTTCAACTGTTTCCGGAGGTTTGGTGTCATGTCTTTATCAAGTATCATTCTATCCTCTAAAGTTCATGTCTCCATTCCTTCCATTTTTAGCCGGAGTGCTGCCTAAATCGTTTCAGTCTTATTCGTTTCTTATCTCGTTCTAACCGGAGTGGTTTCATAGTCTACCTGATTCTATGAGCTTTCGATTTCGTCATTCTCGTCGTTCCTCTCTTCTTCTCGAGTGCTTTTGATTCTTTGCTTATTCTCTTGAGTTCTTGTTTCACCTCATCCCTTTTCCCTTCCGTCTCGGTCCTAAGATCTCGGGACGAGATCTCTTGTAAGTGGAGGAGTGTTGTAACGCCCCGGATTCGATGCGCCAGGTGTCTTCCAGTTATTCGCCATAGTTGCCATGTCGTTTGCTTATGTGTTGCGTTTTGCCATGTCATCATCTGCATTGTGTCATCTTGTGCATCTCTTTTTGCATACGTGTTCGTCTCGTTCATCCGAGCTTTTTCCCTGTTGTCCATTTTGCGATCCGGCACTCCTTTTGCCTCTTTTCGTGTGCGGGTGTTAAACTTTCTCGGAATGGCCCGAGGTTTGCCAAGAGGCCTTGGTATACCACCGGTAGACCGCCAATCAAGTTTCGTGCCATTTGGAGGTTGTTTGGTACTCCAACGGTTAACCGGGTAACCTTAAAAGCCTATTTTGTGTTGCAGCCCAACAACTCTTCCCACAGCCCACCAAACCCATCCAAACCCCTTCCATGCCCTCGGTCGTTCTATCACGATCGTGTGGGCAAAAATTGCACACCATTTGGAGCCTCCTAGCTCCCTCTACCTATAAATTAGCTCCCTCCCCCGAAATTCCTGGATGAAACCCTAACTTCTTCCTCCTCCCGCCGACGGACACGTCCACCCGCCGCCCGGACATGTCCGCCCGCGCCCGCAGCCAATCGTGGCTTGCCACGTCACCCCCACCGCCGTCTCCACCGCACGGGCCTGCGAGCCCGTCCGGGGCCCTCCCGGCCCACGCGCCGCCCGCCGCCGCCGGGTCCCGTCCCTGCCGCCTTGCGCCTCGCCGCCGGCCGCCGCCGCGAGCGCCGCCTCGCGCCCTGCGCCTCCCCGTCCCATTCCGCGCCTCCGCCGCGGGCATGCCGCGCCGTCCTCGCCCCAGCGCCTCCCGCGCCGCCGCTCGAGGGGAGGAGCCCCTCGATTCGTGCCGCCGTCCATCCCCGCCGCCGGCCTCGGCCTCCGCGCCGCCCGAGCCAGCCGCCGCCTCGTCGCGGGTCGCCCCCCGCGCCGTCGTGCATCGCCGCCCACCGGAGCTCCATCCCCGTCGCCGCCCCTTCCTCCCTGCTACTCCGGCGAGCTCCCTGGCCGGCCCCCTCCTCTCCAACTCCGTCCGCCTCGAAGTCCGAACTCCGGCGAACTCCAGATCCAGATCCGTTTTCGAAGGTTGACCCCAAAATTCCTCCAAGTCCCTGATATTTTGACATTTTGTGCTCATGTTCAACGCATCATAACTCTGCATCCGTAGCTTCGTTTTGCGTGCATAATATGTCAAAATGTTCGTTGAGATATGCTCTTCATTTCATTCCATTGTGCCATGCTTGTTTGAGATCATTTTGATGCCCGAATCATCGTTGCAAGAGTGCTATATGATGTTAATCTGCTGAAACTGTTATAACTTGGTGATTTGTCATTTTTGTTGCATTTGATGTGTGCATCCTATGAGCTTGATGTCTACATGTGTTTTGAACTATGTCATTCCACCTTTACAGGGGTGCCATCCATGTATTTTTTTGAGTCTTGTAGTGAGTGCATCGAGCTTTTTAAGTAGGGTACTTGCCGTTTCTGTTTTGCTAGGCTGAATCTGCTATTTCATGATGCTATGTAAACCTGCTGCTACAAGTCATTCTATGCATAATCTGGAGATGTTCACTAAGGATGTTTTGTTATACATGTCATGATCTGTCCATCCATGCCCCTGGTTACATTTATAGTCTGCTGTAGCTTGTTGTAATCTTGCTCTCAAATTGCTAAATAATGTTGCTGTCAGCCTGTTAACATTAAGTTCAGTTTTTCCATGAGCTTTTCTAGTGATCCATGCACCCTATGAACTTTCTCTTGCCATGCTTAGCTTCATAAATGTGTCTTCTTACTGTTGGTTACCTTTTCATGCTATGTATTGCTCTGTGGTGAGTGGTACAAGCTCACCAACATGCCTACTTATTGTTGTTCCTGCCATGTATGAATCTGTCATATCATTTGCCATGTTCACATGGGTGCCATCATATCTTCTGGTCCTTTTTGACTCATGGTCAGTAAAGGTCTTTTGTTTTATGCAATTAGTAGGTTCATGACATG
This sequence comes from Triticum aestivum, assembly GCF_018294505.1. Taxonomy (NCBI): domain Eukaryota; kingdom Viridiplantae; phylum Streptophyta; class Magnoliopsida; order Poales; family Poaceae; genus Triticum; species Triticum aestivum. Next base: position 356,335,073 of record NC_057807.1, read on the forward strand.
CCTTTGTTTTCCATGATAAGTTCATGTAACATGTTGTTTGATAGCTCTAAACATTGCATCCTGATATTTCTGCTAAGCCTGTAAACTGTTATTATTTGCAATCTTGCCATGTCTTTTTGAGCATGTTCTAGTGATTTCTGGAGATAGCTCAGTGTTCATGTTTTGTTATGCTTTACCTGTACATCATGTCTATGCCTTTTGTTCTCATGTTGGGGTGCTGTAGCATGTTGTTTCATGTGTGTGTGTTGAACCGTTGTTCAGTTTTGAGTGTGCTCTATATGAAACTTGCCTGAATTTGTATGTAGCTTCATATTATCATGTTATATCCTTGTTTTGGTGTGTTTGATTGATGTATGTATGCTTTTTGCATCAATGCCATGTTTAACTTGTTTTGTTAATATCTTCTAGGCCGTAGCTCCGAACTAAATGAACTTTATATGTAACTTGACTAGAATTTCGTGTAGATCATATTGGTGCATATTAACTTGCTGTTTAACAACTTGAACATAAGGTTTAATCAGATCTGGACCAATTTTGAAATTTGCATATGAGGACTTACCAGAATTGTTATATGTTGTTCCCGGCATCATTTAAACTTGCCTTGATGTGTTGTTCTTGTTTGCATCATCTCTTGCCATGAGTAGCCTCATGTAGTATTGTCTTGCATCATACTTTTTTGTGCATCATGTCGTGTTTGTGGTGTGTTTACCATGTTGTGTGCTTCTCTCAATAGTTCCCATTTCATTGCGTTCATGAGTATTCGTTCGTCTATGCTTGGTTCATCTTCGTGGCTTCATCTTCTTCATGGACTCGTTCTTCTTCCTAGCGGGATTTCAGGCAAGATGACCGCTACCCTGGATCTCACTACCATCATTGATATGCTAGTTGCTTCATTCTATCGCTTTGCTGCGCAACCTATCATTTGTTCTTCAAGCCTCCCAAATTGCCATGTCAGCCTCTAACCTTTTGCACCCTTCCTAGCAAACCGTTGCTTGGCTATGTTACCGATTTTGCTCAGCCCCTCTTATAGCATTGTTAGTTGCAAGTGAAGTTGAAGATTACTCCAGGGTGGATAGGATTATGTTGGGATATCACAATATCTCTTATTTAATTAATGCATCTATATACTTGGTAAAGGGTGGAAGACTCGGCCTTATGCCTGGTGTTTTGTTACACTCTTGCCGCCCTAGTTTCCGTCATACCGGTGTTATGTTCCCGGATTTTGCGTTCCTTACGCGGTTGGGTGGTTTATGGGACCCCCTTGACAGTTCGCTTTGAATAAAACTCCTCCAGCAAGGCCCAACCTTGGTTTTACCATTTGCCTCACCACCACCTATACCCTTCCCTTGGGTCGGCCAACCCGAGGGTCATCTTTATTTTAGCCCCCCCCCGGGCCAATGCTTGTCTAAGTGTTGGTCCGAACCGAGTAGACTGCGGGGCCCACTCGGGGAAACTCGAGGTCTGGTTTTACTCGTAGGATGTCTCATCCGGTGTTGCCCTGAGAACGAGATATGTGCAGCTCCTATCGGGATTGTCGGCGAATCGGGCGGCTTTGCTGGTCTTGTTTTACTATTGTCGAAATGTCTTGTAAACCGGCATTCCGAGTCTGATCGATTCTTCCTGGGAGAAGGTATATCCTTTGTTGATCGCGAGAGCTTATCTTGGGCTAAGTTGGGACACCCCTGCAGGGTATAATCTTTCGAAAGCCGTGCCCGCGGTTATGGGCAGATGGGAATTTGTTAATGTCCAGTTGTAGATAACTTGACACCAGATCCGAATTAAAACGCATCAACCACGTGTGTAGCCGTGATGGTCTCTTTTCGGCGGAGTCCAGGAAGTGAACACGGTTTTGGGTTATGTTTGACGTAAGTAGGAGTTCAGGATCACTTCTTGATCATTGCTAGCTTCACGACCGTTCCATTTGCTCTCTTCTCGCTCTTATTTGCATATGTTAGCCACCATATATGCTTAGTCGCTGCTGCAACCTCACCACTTTACCCCTTCCTTTTCCCATTAAGCTTTTCAAGTCTTGATACCCATGGTAATGGGATTGCTGAGTCCTCGTGGCTCACAGGTTACTACAACAATAGTTGCAGGTACAGGTTATGCGATGATCATGACGCGAGAGCGATGTTTGCTTGTTTTGGAGTTCTTCTTCTGCGTCTTCTTCGATTAGGGGATAGGTTCCAGGTCGGCAGCCTGGGCTAGCAGGGTGGATGTCGTTTGAGCTTCTGTTTGTGTTTCATCCATAGTTGGATGTTGATATTGTGTATGAGGTATTTTCGTATTTGTGTGGCATTGTATGCCTCTTGTATGTATCCCCATCCATTATGTAATGTTGATGTAATGATATCCACCTTGCAAAAGCGTTTCAATATGCGGTTCTATCCTTGGTGGGACCTTTGAGTCTCTTTAGGATAGTATCGCATATTGGGCGTGACAGCCACCTTAAGTAAACCATTAAATAACAATCTCATATCTGTCATGGATACACTCACCCAATCCACGTCTACTAGCATAGCATAGCAATATAAGCAAACGTAGAAGTAACTCCCAAAGGTTTGATAAATAAAACAGGTAATAGGTACTACCTCATCTACTTCCCAAAACCCACATATTAATAACATCCTAACCATGCAATTGTTTGAGGATTGATCTAATGCAACAAAACTGGGTACTAAAGAGGTATGATCAAAGTGTTACTTGCCTTGCTGATGATCCGTGAAACCTAGAGACTCGTAGTAGCAAGCAGCGCACTCTGGGTACTCTATCGCAAACAAACAAGCATACAATAAGCACTCGTCTAATGCATAGGTAAAACTCAAATAAGAGATCTAACCAGAAAGTTCAACTTAAGAACTCCGGTTTGCAAAAAGAATCAAATCAAACGAAGCAACAAAAGTCAAACGGCGAAAGAAACAAGCTTCGTTTACTAATCTGGACCTAAGTCAAATTTCACAGTAGCAAAAACTTGTTTGAGTTGGTTAAACGGAAAGAGGGTTTCGAGACGAAACTCTAGGCGCTTGAATCGCTTGATTCCCATAAACGAGCGAAAAGTTATACTAGATCGAAAATCAGATCAAAAATCACGATCAGAAATAATCGCGGAAAATCTGTGAAAAAGAAAAACAGACGAACATGCTAACGAACGAACGTTCGCTGTCTGCGGCTAAAAGACGAAAACAGTTTGTTAAAACAAACAAACGAACGGGCGTTCGCTAAATAAACAAAACCTAAAAACCGATCTATTAAAAAAACAACTACAGTTTTATAAAACAACCGGGCGGTTAACCGGTGAAAACCGGCGGCGGACCCGGCGGCTACCTCGACGGCGGGACCAGCGGCGGCTCCGACGATGGCCGGCGGCGGCGACGGGCGGCGGGGCTCGGGCTCGGCAGCGCAGGGCTGACGACGCGTTACTCCGGCGGCGGCGGGACTCGGCGGCGGTGGGACGGCGGCGGAGATGGGGCGGCGGGGCTCGGGCTCGGCAGCGCGAGGCTGACGGCGCGTGGCTCCGGCGGCGGCGGCGGGACTCGGCGGCGGCGGCGACTCGCGGCGGCGCGGGCTGCGGCGGCGGCGGATCAGGCGGGCTAGGGTTTCGGGGGGGCTGGCGGCTCGGGCCTCCTGGCTTATAAGGGCCGGCCGGGCCAGGAGTCCTAGTCGGACACGGCCCGGTTAGGTCAGTATCCTTTTTTAAAATAATTCGGACGTGCAGAAAAACAAATAAAAGAAAATACTAAACGGACTCCAAAAATCCCGAAATAAATTTTCCCCGTCCTGTAAAAATAAGCCGGACAAGGTGAACATTTATTTGGGGCCTAAATGCAATTTTTGAAAACGCGCATTTTTCCTAATTCAAATAAAATAGCAATAAACTCTGAAATAAAATGGTATTTGATTTTTTATTAAATCCTCAATATTTCTTTATTTTGGGAAGGTCATTTTATTACCTCTCTCCTATTTTTATATTAGAAATATTTGAAGATAAAATAATTAAAATCAAATGATCCTATTTTCAAAATTTGAGAAAACTCAAATATGAAAATAACGAAATCCCCAACTCTCTCCGTGGGTCCTTGAGTGGCGTAGAATTTCTAGGATCAAGCCCAAATGCAATAAAATATGATATGCAATGATGATCTATTGTATAACATTCCAAATTGAAAATTTGGGATGTTATAATATATATACATAAACACTATTCTGATCACGGGATCAGAATAATATTCTGATCACAACATGAACTTCCTGAGTAACACGCCTGACCTTCCCCGAGTACTAGGTTGAACTTCAGGTAAAAGGTGTCCAAATGGGGCTTGCGATATGCTGTTCGGAAGCTATGGACAGCAGTATCATGACCCAAGTTAAATTTTTGGCAAAATGTAAGCGGTTTAAGAGCAATTTTGAAAACCGTTTTTTATTCATACAAAAAACATGAGGTAAGTAATATGGCGTTGGAAAGCTGCTGCAAAACCGCTCATTCGACATGTAGAAAGTTTTCTCTGTTTCCCTATGGATAAAGAGTAATTTCGAAAATTGTAAAATTTCGCAAACCGAACAGCCGAGTTTGTATTTTCAATATAATTTCTAAACGGCTAATTCAGTTGAGGCAAATGATATGGTGTTGGAAATCTTGTGAAAATGCGCTACCTTTTCATGTTGAAAGTTTTTTCTAATTTTGAACGGTTTAAAAGTAATTTAGAAAACGATACAAGTTCCACTGAGTTTCTATTTTCAAGCTAATTTTTTAACCGTATGTTGGAATACAACAAATGATACGGCGTTGGAAAGCTTGAGGAAATGCAAAACTATTTTGTATATATTATTTCTCTCAATTCCCTACTTTTTTAAGTCAATTTTGAAAATGGCTAAAAACGTTTTTTTCCATAATTTCTACAAACTTTATCGGAATGCGGCAAATAATATACCGCTGAAAAGCTACGGAAAATGCAAAAAAAATTCCCGTTGATAGTTTTCTCTGATTCCCAGCCGTTTTTAGGTAATTTCAAAAACAGCGAGATCATGCGTTCTGCCTTTATCGCGATGCAAATTCTTCGAAAATGCACCGCATGAAGAACTTGAACTTCTCGGCATGTCTACCTGAACTTCACTCTATTTTTCACGTGTTTTTTTGCTCGTAGATCTCCATCCACTGCTCGTATCTCTCCATCCATTTCACCGGAGTTGCGCAGGTGATATACCGATGGAAAGCTGCTGTAAACACACAATTTTTCCGTGTTGATCATTTTTTCATACTTGCAACGGTTTTGAAAGTTTTTCATCTGAAATTCATTCAGTATAGTAGTTGAACTTCCTATTGTTTCCACGTTGAACTTCTGTGACGTATTTTCGTTTGTAATTTTCTCATCCATTCATCAGTTTTCACAAATGATATTCCTTTTGTACAGACCTCTCTCACAATAAATTTTTTAAGTTTTTCCGACCGAGTACTTGAACTTATAACAACAACAAAATTGGATCTTGCCTTTTAATTCATTTTTCCCATATTAAAGACACACCCTGTAGTACATTAACTTTTTCCATTTTTATAATTTGATTTTTTTTGAAATCAAATTATTCCCAAATAATAATTGAACTTCTTAGTGGATAGAGAGAATTATTTTAAAATGTAAAAAAACAATTTTTTTGCATTTTTGAATATGGAAATACAAGGTGAACCTCTCTCGCAAGAATTTTCTAACTTCCCCGGATAATGCACTTGAAATTCTGTCAACAAACCTTTTCAGCTTTTATTTTTTCTATCCTTTTATTCTCACCTGAAAATGCATTCCTTGCAGTACTTGAACTTCTCGCTGTTTTCACTATGAACTTTTGTCACATTTTTGTGTATACTTTGAATTACACACAATTGAAGGTCGAACCTTATTTTTTGCCATTTTTAAAACATGTAATTGGAGGCCGAACGTCCCGCAATATAAATCATAAACGTGCACGGAGGTGCACGTGAACTTCTTGCAACAAATCTGAGTTTTTTATATACTTCAAACTTCTCTATTATTTCAAATTGAACTTTTTAGTCTTATTCTTAGAAAAAATGTGTTTTCAAATAAGCATCAAATATATTTTTAAAATTAAACCTCATACTTTTATTTTCCCTAGAAATGGAAAGAATTTGAGTTCCGTAAACATCAAACTACTACTTTTATTTTAATTTGAACTTCTTTAATTTTATTCTTTATTAATGAAGAAAACCTATGTTTTTTTATAAATATTGAACTTCTCTTTTTTATAATTTGGACTTCTTGGTTTATTTCTTTTTGCATCAAAATATCCTAATTTTGTCATTAATATTGGACCCCCTCCACATTTTTTTAAATTTTGATTTTTTTGTAAAAACATATACACAAACGGTAGAGAGAATTATGTGTGCATAAAGTGGATAGCATTTTCCAACTTTCCCTCGTCGAGCACTTGAACTTCTAGCAAGAAATGTTTTACATTTTTATGAGTTGGTTTTAAAAATGCCAAAATGGCCTTGGTTTTTGTTTTTGTTTTTTAACGGGTAAATCTTAGGTTTTAATAAACTCCAAACTTCCATGTTATTTTAATTCGAACCTCACGTTGGTTTTATTTTCTATTAGCGGTTAGAATTCGAGTTTACAATAAACATTGAACCACTCCATTACTTTAATTTGAACTTCTAGGTTTTTTTTAGAAATGGGGAAATCCATTTTTACTTAAATCTGAACGTCTAGAGTTAACATTTTATCGGTGAGGGTTCTTTTACTTCTTGGTTTATAAAGATCGAACTTCTCCATCATTTTAAATTGAACTTATTACTTTTTCCTTTAGTAACTTGAAATATCTGAGTTTTATATAAACATCGAATCTCTCAGGGTATTTTGATTTGAACTTCTACATTTTTTTAGAAATGCGGAAAATACAGTCAACATCAAGCACCAACACAAACCATAAAAAACATCATTTAATCACTGTAAAATGAGCAGGCATCAAGAAAAACAGTTTGCGGCTAAACGGAAGGAACATTTTTTTCAGCCACAAGTGTTTTTGTGCGCCCCTGCATATACATGGACTTCAATTTTTCGGACAACATGAACTTTGTTATTGTCGCTGTATATGAACGTCTCCTGTAAACCAAAGAGAGAGAGGATGCATTGAGCCAAGGTAAAATCTTACGAAAAACACACTTTTTCGTTTATGGCATATACACAAACATCTTGTTTGCAATGCCAGTGGTGGGGGGAAGAAAGTGAGCTCAGGGGAGGGTCACCGGTAGGGGATATTGCATCAAATTGGCAGTCTAGGCAGGCACGGGAGGGAAGAAGGCCGCAGCGGCAGAGGAGGAAGGAAGAAAGGTCATGTCGAGGAAGGTCGGATTTGGCCGTCGCTACAGTCCATGCGTGAGAGCGAGTGTACTGCTGGTTGCCGTCAGTATCGTTCAATCTCGGCTGTGTGCGGTCATCGACACCCGCGGGGTGCAGTGGTGGAAGAAGGTGGAGGTGGCCAGCGTGATTGTACAACTTCTCGTTTCCTGTGTCAACTCTTCTAATTTTCAAGCAAATTTGGTAGGTGGTGTTCTTTTTGTACAATAAATTTAAACAACAACATAATAGTTGAAATGCCAATAGCAACCACTTGCAAGATTCAAAATTTGGAACCATAATAATAACTTTCCCAACTGTTTTTCCTCTGCATTCTAAACAAAAAATTATACATAGGGACATTGGTGTTTCCTTGTAACATAAAACTGAATCGTCGATCAAACTCACATGAAATTGAATCAGCATTGTAAGTCACACCAAACCGTATCACTGCTTGTTAGGCAAACAGGTGTACTATGAGTTCAAGTAACAGATTTGTACCTCTTTAACCATGGACAACAGCAGGTTAAAGAAAAAAAATCCCAAGGAGAACACCAGCAACTAATCTGTCTTAGAAATTTTTCCTCTCGCACTCAAGCTGAACTGCAGCAGTAGTGCACCAACAGCAGCTCGACAGTGCTCTTGGAGAGGACGGTGCGGACAGTAGCTCACTGCTCGGAGGAAAGACGACCTACTACTGGTGCTGGTGCTGGACCTGCAGCTCGGCGTCGTCTGCGTTCTGTACGGGAGGTAGGAAAGACGACCTGCTGCTGCTGGTGGACGGTGACCTAGCAACTCGACAGCCTCCTGGCCGAAGGGCGGCATGCAAGATCCATCACCCAGCCGCCTCTATCCTCTCTGCCGGATGCGGCCACCCAGCTGCAGGTCGAGCTATCCTATTGCTGCGGGTCAAGCCATCCTCTAGCTACAGGTCGAGCTGTCGTCTCTGAATTTGGACTGCTTGTCCACCCAGACTATTCCTTCATTTCATACAATTTTAGACGGGAAAATCAACAAGTTAAGGCAGGGAGCATCTGAATATTTTACACCAATCATGTTTTTGCTAGATATGTGCAGCTTCACATTGCGACTAGAGTTAGCAAACATGCAACACTATTTTTTTGATTGAATTCATCTTCATGCTAGCATCACATATACTTGTTTTCGGGTGTTCAGAGAGGGAGAGCTGACCAGGTCTTGCCACAGAGCAGAACTTGGAAGTTCAAAAAAATAGGCCAGCCATTCTACTCCTCTTTTTTCAATAGTAAAAACACAGAAAACACAACTGCTCGTGCAAGACCCGAAGCATGACTAACCATATCCCTGAATTAATTGGAGGGCAAAATAAATAGTATGCAATCAAAAGTACAAGACTAAAAGAGGAGGAAGGATCTGGGCTTCGCCTGGGCGCTGCAGCAATGTGGATCCAAGGCACTGAGGTGGTGAACATCTTGGATCCGGCCGAAGCAGTAGGCCCTGAACTTTGTGCCACGGCGCAGTCGACCTGCAGAAGCATGGGCTTTGCTCCGCACTTGGAGGTCCGGCCGGGGTAGATGCGCCGGGGATGGGAGACAACAGGAGGCAAGTTCGGGACGGCGGGTAGGTGGCAGGAGACGCGTTGGGGTTGGCGAACGGCGGCAGGAGACGCGTTGAGGTCGATGGCTTCTCGGCACGAGGATCCGGCGTCCGTTTCAGAGAACGGTGGCGGGAGGTGCGTCGCGGCCGGGGATGGCGGCAGGTGGCACGTTGTGGCCGAGGGGACGACGGCGCGAGGTGCGCCGGGACTGGGCAGGGCGGCGTCGGGAGGCCTGGTTGAGGCGAGGCGAGGTGCGGCCGCGTCGACGGTACCTAGATCAGGTTGCAGCGAGCGGGGAGGGGGGTCGGGGAGGTGGTGTGGCTGCGGGGATTCCGGTAGGTCAGGCGCTGCAGCGCCGGGGTGGGGTGGCGAGATTGGATCGGAGATGGGGGAGGAGTGGGCTGTTAGTGTTTTTTTCTTTTTCTTTCCACGGGTTCCAGAGTTCCGGAGGGATCGCGTCGCCCCTATATACGGCCTTGTGATCCAAATAACTATTCTGATCCCAGGATCAGAATAGTGCTACTCTCTCTATATATATATATGATACTAGTGTACGATACTACTTTTAATTATAGCGCATAGTATAATACATATAGTATAATATCATAGATCATATTTATTGCCATGCATGACACAAATTAGCATCACATTTAACATGGTACAGTATCTACCTATATGTTACTCTAACCCTCTCTATATTTAATTCTTTGCCACATCAGCATACTTGCTATTTTCTGAGTGCATGATATCGTCGACTATGATACCACCACTATGGCCAGTCTTGTATAGTGGGAAAGTATCATATACTATAGTATCATGCATATGATACTAGTGTATGGTACTACGTACGTACCTTCATAGTGCATATATAGTATCATATATATATATATATATATATATATATATATATATATATATATATCATAGATGACTGTATTTATGGTCATGCATGACACAAAGTAGTATATCATTTATATTATATATATTACGGTATCTATGTTACTGCTTCTTTGCCACATCATCATATTTGCTATTCCCGAGTGCATGCTACCGACTATGATACCCCCACTATGGCCACCCTAAGGCTGATCGTAGTGGGAGTATCAAGCAGTATCATGCATACGAACTAGACTTTTTGGATGACGTGGCACACAGTTAAATGAGGAAAGAGAGGGTGTGGTATCATATCATGATACCGTATCATATTAAATGTTGTACTACTTTATGTCATGCATGACAATTAATAAGGCAACCTAAGATACTAACTTATGAAATTATGCGCGCATTACAGAGGTAGTATCAATCATATACTAATATCATGCATATATATATGATACTAGCTAGTCTATGATATACTAGCTACCTCAATAATTCATAGTATCATAGAGTAGTATCATGTAGTACTTTATTTATTGTCATGCATGACACATAGTAACATAGCATTTATTATGATACGGTTTGATGATATGATACTTAACCATCTCTTTCTTCATTTAATTCTATGACATCTCATCAAAATTGCCTAGTTGGCATGCATGATACTAGCTATGATATCCCATTATGACCAGCCTAGCAAAGAAGGTGTACAGATCATTTATCTGTCGCTTTGCGAGTTTTCATCCATTTGTTCGAGAAGCGGGGAGAAGTTTCAAACATTTCAGCCACGAGGTGCGGCCACTGGTGTAGGCCTAGTTGATATTTTAATTACCGGAAATTCAGATGGAGTCCGGACATCACCAAAATTGATGTGTGCCCGTGGCGTGCTCTCACGACCCCGTGGAAAAAATGGTAAACTTCGGCACAAGTTTTATTGATCGCTCCTTCCAAATCGGAGCATCTCACATGAAGGATCATGGTTTCCAAAAGGAGACATGTCAATTCAAACTCCTGTGGCCGGTGACTTCATTCTTTGGCCTCATAAAAATTTCCATGGTACGCAATCACTATTATACCACGGGTTTTATTTTCTTGCGCATTTTAGGTATCGTTAGCTATATTTAAGACATTTTTTGAGTTTAACATGCATTTTGTGCATGAAAATAAAATTACAACCGGAACTGCATGTGCTGTCGAAAGGGATGAGGAACGTCGTTCAATCTGGTAGCAATCAACGGTCCAGATGTATGATCCGTGGGGTTTGGGTTCTAGCCAATCAGAAAACACGACTCAGATCGTGGGCGGGGTTTGGTCGGCACACAACTTTCATCAACGAACCGTGTGCTATTCACAAACCAAATTGCATACTTTAGTTGCGTGTGCGATGCAGGGCATACGGTTCAGTTCAATTAACTATTTGCGATGAGGTGGAACAAAAGAAACAGGCAGCCATGTGAAGGCGTGTGCGATACACAACATATGGTTCACTAGGATGAAGTGTTTGTGATTAGGCAACACAAAAGAAATGGTCAGGCCTATCAAGGTGTGTGCGATATACGGCATGCGGTTCACTCAGATGAACTGTTTGCATTGAGACAAGAGAACAGAAACGGTTCAATATAACAAGATGTGTGTGATATGTGGAAAACAGGTCTGTAATCAGAAATGTGTGCGAAGACCGATAATAACACAAAAGATTGCTTCTAACAAGACGTATGTGATATGCTCTGTCTATACAACATGTATCGCTCATTGGGGGACGGGGGATCATCCGGATACGCCATAAGGATGCGAAGAGGCATCCTATATCAGCAAGGACTAGCTGTTCCACCAGTAGCTCATCTAAGAGAACTCTCAAGTTAAGTGTGGTCAGGCTGGAGCAGCCATGGGATGGGTGATTGGATGGGAAGTTGTGTTGATGTCAAATTAACTGATAGGGTGGGTCATATTGGTCAAATGACCGAAATGACCCATTCCCTCAGCTAATTTAACCTCGAGGTCCGTGTTTTTTATTTTTATTTTATTTTTTAACATATGTTAAAGAAGGTATACCACATTACTTTTTGACAATGTGTAAACATGGCATATAGTTGATCCATCCGACCTGTTTGATGGAATAAGTCGTGTGTGTTATGGGCAAACACTTGCTAGTGTACAACCGTTCGCGATTGATGAATTCATCACCGACGGGTTCCCTAGTGTGGTCCGTGTTCATCTCATCATTATCTACTTCTTGTGCTAGCTCATTGTTCCTTTATATTGTAAGTTTCCATTAATTGATGGCGTTCTATGAACACGCCACCGTTTCCCGCCATTTCCTCACCTATTTCCCACCTCCCAGCGATATTGCACATAAACCAAGGCATGGCGCGATGTGCGGAGGCAACAAGCGCAACTTGTAGCACATACACCTTTTCCAAGCATGCCAACGCACTAAAGCACCGCCTCTGCCATCAACCTCATCGACGAGGAAAACCAGAAGGCGCCACAACCAATCAAGGCCGCGGCACTCCGCGGCAACGCGATGGACAACGTCGTGATGTGTGTCATCGCCAGGGTTGAGAAGACCTTTGGTGCATGACGGTTCAGCGCTGCAGATCAAGATAGGCATGTCATCACCGAGAGGCTGCAGCTCGCTGCACAACATGATCGATGGCTCGCCGCAGAGCAAGCTAGGCGCGTCCGCGCCGATAGGCTGGGGCTCGCTGCATGGACAGAGCGTTGGAGCGCCGCAGAGCAAGAGGCGCGGAGCGCCGCATAGCAAGAGCGGATCCATCGATGCTTGCCTGCTGTCGACAGGGCATCGCAGCTGGGTACATGTCCCGTCAGTACCCCCATTCCTCACCAGGAGTGGGAACATACCCTCTGCGTCGTACTTGCACCAGAGGCCGGCCACGCCGTGCTTGCACCGGACGCCCACAGCGCCATTCGCATGGGTCACACCATTCTCCTTGTCCGCGGCCCACTCGATGCCAACGCGCTGGTCGGTAGGCTTGACCACCTCCTTGGCCCAGGTGTCCACCTATGCGCAGTAGAGGAACATGGCCGTCGCGTCCTCGAGGTGGTGATCTCCGATGAAATAGGCAAATTGGAGCTCGAGATCACGCTCCAGATGTACCACGAGCGTGTCGATGATAAACCACATGTGTAGGGGATAATTGTAGCTTCTTTCAATAAGTAAGAGTGTCGAACCCAACGAGGAGCTAAAGGTAGAAAAAAATACTCTCTCAAGTCATATCTGCCACTGATACGACTCTACGCACGCTTGACGTTCGCTTTACCTAGAACAAGTAGGAAACTAGAGGTACTTTGTAGGTGTTGTTAGATAGGATTGAAAGATAATAAAGAGCATGTAAATAAAAAGTAGGGCCTGTTTAGGTAAAGAAACAATAAAGTAAATATAGCGAGTGTGGAAAAGTGGTGGTAGGAGTTGTGAAATTGTCCATAAGCAATTGACTATGTTACTAGACCAGTAATCACTATTGCAATTCTATCAGAGGGAGAGGCATAAGCTAACATACTTTATCTTCTTGGATCATATGCACTTATGATTGGAACTCTAGCAAGCATCCGCAACTACTAAAGATCATTAAGGTAAAACCCAACCATAGCATTAAAGTATCAAGTCCCCTTTATCCCATACGCAAACAACCTACTTACTCGGGTATGTGCTTCTGTCACTCACGCCACCCACCATAAGCAAATCATAAACATATTGCAAACCCTACAGTGTGAATCCCTCACGCTTGCGCGACACAGAGAGCACAATAGGACAACACAAATAATAAAACATGCAATTCAAACCAATCATATCAATTCATCAATCACCGGTAGGACAATGAAAATCTACTCAGACATCATAGGATGGCAACACATCATTGGATAATAATATGAAGCATAAAGCACCACGTTCACGTAGAGGGTACAGCGGGTTGCGGGAGAGTGGATCACTGGATATAGATGGGGGAAGGTGATGGATATGTTGGTGAAGATGGCGGAGGTGTTGGTGAACATCGCGGTGATGATGACGGCCCCCAGCGGCGTTCCGGCGCCACCGGAAGCAAGGGGAGAGAGCCCCCCTTCTTCTTCTTCTTCCTTGACCTCCTCTCTAGATGGGAGAAGGGTTTCCCCTCTTGTCCTTGGCTCCCATGGCTTGGGCCCCTCCGAGATTGGATCTATATCTCTATCTCTCTCTCTGTGTGTGTTTCTGCGTTCTGGGATTCTGCCCTGGCACCGTTTCTTTTATATCCGGAGATCCGTAACTCCGATTGGATTGAAATCTTCGCCCCGATCTTTTTGCAAAAATTAGCTTTCTTGCGGACAAAGAAGGGCATCAACCGCCTTATGAGGGGCCCAGGAGGGTGGGGGGTGCGCCCACCTGGAGTGGGCATGGGCCCCTGTCTCGTGGCCACCTCAAGCACCATCTCGCGGTGATTTTACTTCCCAAAAATCACAAATATTCCAAAATAATTCTCCATCCATTTTTATCCCGTTTGGACTCCATTTGATATGGGATTTCTGCGAAACATAAAACATGCAACAGACAGGAACTGACACTGGGCACTGGATCAATATGTTAGTCCCAAAAAAAGTATGAAAAGTTGCCAAAAGTATATGAATGTTGAATAATATTGGCATGGAACAATCAAAAATTATAGATACGACAAAGACGTATCAGCATCCCCAAGCTTAATTCCTACTTGTCCTCGAGTAGGTAAATGATAAAAAAAGATAATTTTTGATGTGGAATGCTACCTAGCATAATCTTGATCATATATCTAATCATGGCATGAATATTAAGACACGAGTGAGTCAAGGCAATATTCTATCATTTGACATAAAAACAATAATAATTAGGGCATCCCAACAAACAATCATGTCTTTCCAAATATCAATGCTTCCAAAACGTTATCCCTACAAAATCATATAGTCTTGTATGCTCCCTTTTCTTAACAGAAGGTACCCCTCATGCCTATCCCGGTGTCAGCCAAGCAATTGTTTCATACTTTAGTATTCTCAAACTTTTTCAACTTTCACGCAATACATGAGCGTAGGCCATGGATATATCACTATGGGTGGAATAGAATATGATGGTGGAGGTTATGTGGAGAAGACAAAACGGGATAAAGTCTCACATCGACGCGGCTAATCAACGGGCTATGGAGATGCCCATCAATTGATGTCAATGTGAGGAGTAGGGATTGCCATGCAACGGATGCATTAGAGCTATAAGTGTATGAAAGCTCAAATTGAAAACTAAGTGGGTGTGCATCCAACATGCTTGCTCATGAAGACCTATGGCATTTGAGGAAGCCCACCGTTGGAATATACAAGCCAAGTTCTATAATGAAAAATTCCCACTAGTATATGAAAGTGACAACATAGGAGACTCTCTATATGAAGAACATGGTGCTACTTTGAAGCACAAGTGTGGTAAAAGGATAGTAACATTGCCCCTTTTTTTTCTTTTTTTCTTTTTTTCTTTTTTTTCCTTTTTTGGGTGGGCTTCTTTGGCCCCCTTTTTTATTTAGGCTTCTTTGGCCTCTCTCTTTTTTTCTTTTTTTTCTTGGGGCAATGCTCTACAATGATGATCATCACACTTTTATTTACTTACAACTCAATATTACAACTCGATACTAGAACAAAGATATGACTCTATATGAATGCCTCCGGCGGTGTACCGTGATGTGCAACGATCTAGTATAGCAATGATATCAAAAAACGGACAAGCCATGAAAAAATCATGGTAGCTATCTTACGATCATGCAAGGCAATATGACAATGAATGCTCAAGTCATGTATATGATGATGATGGAAGTTGCATGTCAATATATCTCGGAATGGCTATGGAAATGCCATAATAGGTAGGTATGGTGGCTGTTTTGAGGAAGATATAAGGAGGTTTATGTGGGACAGAGCGTATCGTATCATGGGGTTTGGATGCATCAGCGAAGTTTGCACCAACTCTCGAGGTGAGAAAGGGCAATGCACGGTACCGGAGAGGCTAGCAATGATGGAAGGGTGAGAGTGCGTATAATCCATGGACTCTACATTAGTCATAAAGAACTCACATACTTATTGCAAAAATCTACAAGCCATCAAAACAAAGTACTACGCACATGCTCCTTGGGGGGAGGTTGGTAGGAGTTAACCATCGCGCGCCCCCAACCTTCACGCAAAGATAAACAATCAAAATACAATGCACGCCAATTTGGTTACATAGTTAGTAGACCATACGTGCATGCTTCGGGAATCACAAACCTTAACACCAACATCCTTACTAAACACAACCATCTACTAGTACCTCCCACATATTATCATCACTATATCGCAAAACTATTGCAAGGAATCAAACATATCATATTCAGTGATCCACAAGTTTATGTAGGATTTTACGACTAACCATGTGAATGACCAATTCCTGTCATCTCTCTAAATAGATATAAGTGAATCAAGAGAGTTTAGTTCTTTCTACAAAAGATATGCCCACGCTCTAACAAATATAAGTGAAGCAAAAGAGCATTCTACAAATGGCGGTTTTCTATGTGAAGAGAAATAGACAATCCAAACTTCAAATGATATAAGTGAAGCACATGAAGCATTCTATAAAGCCATACTCAAAAGATATAAGTGAAGTGCAATGAGAATTCTATAAATCAACCAAGGACTATCTCATACCAGAATGGTGCATAAAAGAAAAGTGAAAACTAAATGCAAAAGACGCTCCAAGACTTGCACATATCGCATGAACGAAACGAATCCGAAAACATACCGATACTTGTTGAAGAAAGAGGGGATGCCTTCCAGGGCATCCCCAAGCTTAGACGCTTGAGTCTCCTTGAATAATTACTTGGGGTGCCTTGGGCATCCCCAAGCTTGATCTCTTGCCTCTCTTTCTTTTCCTCATATCGAGAGCTCCTCGATCAAACACTTCATCCACACAAAACTTCAACAGAAAACTCGGTAAGATCCCTTAGTATAATAAAGAAAATCACCACTCTAAGTACTATTGCAAACCAATTCATATTTTGTTTTTTCATTGTGTCTACTGTAATATAGCTTTTCCATGGCTTAATCCACTGATATAAATTGATAGATTCATCAAAACAAGCAAACTATGCATCAAAAACAGAATCTGTCAAAAACAGAACAGTCTGTAGCAATCTGAACATTCACCATACTTCTGGTACACCAAAAATTCTAATAAAATTTGAAAAAATAAACAATTTGTATATTAAGACGGTGCAGAAAGAATCAGAACCGTGTGACGTTTCAGTAAAAAATTTAAAATCGTGCACTACTGCCAAAGTTTCTGTCCTGCACCTTACAAACCAACAAGCATTGTAAACATCCTAAAGGCAAACCTTGGCACATTATTTTTATAATACAATGGAATTGTACAAGGGGATAATTATTTTTGATGAAAAGTTTCTGTAATTAAGATTCACAAAGTTTCCGGAGCATGAACAAAGTTCAAGGAGCTCTCCCACTTCAACAATGCTTGTATTTCTCACTTTCACTTTCCTTTTTGAAAAGTTTTTAGGTTCCCCTCTTTTTTTTAAACTATATGAAAGCACTCAACAGAAATAAATGACTCTCTAAAACTTCCTGGTTGTCTCCCTTGCAGTGCTTTCTTTAAAGCCATTAAACTAGGCATACAGTGCTCAAGTAATGGATCCACCCGGATCCCAAGGTATATCAAAGCCAATTTTAATTAACAATGATTTGTAATTTAGTAGTGAGCACAAAGTAACATATATCATGCAACAACGAAGTCTAAATCTCTTCCTATGCATCGGCATGTCATAAAAGAACAATTCAGTCACACATAGTAAAGGCCAATGCATAGTGTAAGCAGTTTCTTGCAATTTTATCATATTGGAAACATAGAGAGGCGGAGATATAGTTCCTCTCTCACAATAATTGAAAGTAGGAGCAGAAAGCATAGGCATATTACATTCATCAAAATTATCATGTGCAAAGGTAAAAGGCAATCCATCGATATAATCCTTAATAAGCACAAACTTCTCCGATATAGTGTGGTTGGGAGAATTCCAAAAGATAATAGGACTATCATGCGTGGGTGCCATAGCAACAATTTCATGTTTAACATAAGGAACTATAGCAAGTTCATCTCCATAAGCATAATTCATATTGGCATCTTGGCCAGAAGCATAGCAAGCATCATCAAAAAGGGATATTTCAAGAGAATCAACGAGATCATAACAATCATCATAGAAATCATCCTTCGGTAAGCACGAAGGGGAATTAAACAATGTATGAGTTGAAGAGTTACTCTCATTAGAAGGTGGGCACGGGTAGCTAATCCGCTCTTCCTCCTTTTGTTCTTCGCTCTCCTCATCATCTTTTTCATCCAATGAGCTCATAGTTTCATCAGTTTCTTCTTCCATAGACTCCTGAAAAATACTAGTCTCTTCTTGGACAGTGGAGGAGTCCTCAATATATAGCTTAACATTCGCATTAGAAGCATAATTATCATAACAATATTCAAGTATGGCAAAATTTTCAGATTTGTAGAGAGTAGCATCATACTTTTCAATCAAAGAAGCAATTTCATAAGCACCCTTAAAAGCAACAAATTCTTCAATTTGTTGAACATCATAGTAATTATAAAAACCCTTAGCATATGAAGATACGATTCCATTATCACTAAACAAGCATTGGTAGGGAAGGTGTTTCTTAGGGTTTTCAGAACAACAAGTAACATCATATATTTCACATAAAGTCCAAGCATAGCATTGCAAACGATGAATTTGATCCAATAAAAGTTTCCCTTTTTCAGATATATGGTGTCAGACATAGCAAGCATGCTCATCTAAAGATTTTCCCTCAACTAAGCTAGTGGGGGTTTCAGCACGAGCACAAAGGGATCGAAGATGATCCAAGTAAAAAGCTTCAGTAGTGTGATAGACTTTGAGTGGTTCTTCAGTAGTGTGATAGATTTTGCGTTTCCTACCCATAACTAAAGATAGAAAACAACTAAGAACAACAAATAAAAATTACATAGTGATAAAGCAAACAAGCACACACGAAAATGTTCACCCCACGCTATGACTTCCCGGCAACGGCGCCAGAAAAAGGTCTTGATAACCCACAAGTGTAGGGGATAATTGTAGCCTCTTTTGATAAGTATGAGTTTTGAACCCAACGAGGAGCTAAAGGTAGAACAAATACTCTCTCAAGTCCTATCTGCCACTGATACGACTCTATGCATGCTTGACATTCGCTTTACCTAGAACAAGTAGGAAACTAGAAGTACTTTGTAGGTGTTGTTGGATAGGTTTTCAAGATAATAAAGAGCACGTAAATAAAAAGTAGGGGCTGTTTAGGTAAAGAAGCAATAAAGTAAATATAGCGAGTGTGGTAAAGTGGTGGTAGGAGTTGTGAAATTGTCCCTAAGCAATTGACTACGTTACTAGACCGGTAATCACTATTGCAATTCTATTTGAGGGAGAGGCATAAGCTAACATACTTTCTCTTCTTGGATCATTTGCACTTATGATTGGCACTCTAGCAAGCATCCGCAACTACTAAATATCATTAAGGTAAAACCCAACCATAGCATTAAAGTATCAAGTCCCCTTTATCCCATACGCAAACAACCTACTTACTCGGGTCTGTGCTTCTGTCACTCACGCCACCCACCATAAGCAAATCATAAAAATATTGCAAACCCTACAGCGGGAATCCCTCACGATTGCGCGACACGGAGGGCACAATAGGACAACACCAATAATAAAACATGCAATTCAAACCAATCATAGCAATTCATCAATCACCTGTAGGACAACAAAAATCTACCCAGACATCATAGGATGGCAACACATCATTGGATAATAATATGAAGCATAAAGCACCATGTTCAAGTAGAGGATACAGTGGGTTGCGGGAGAGTGGACCGCTGGATATAGATGGGGGAAGGTGATGGAGATGTTGGTGAAGATGGCGGAGGTGTTGGTGAAGATAGCGGTGATGATGATGGCCCCCGGCGGTGTTCCGACGCCACCGGAAGCAAGGGGGAGAGAGCCCCCCTTCTTCTTCTTCTTCCTTGACCTCCTCCCTAGATGGGAGAAGGGTTTCCCCTCTGGTACTTGGCTCCCATGGCTTGGGAGGGGCGAGAGCCCCTCCAAGATTGGATCTATCTCTCTGTCTCTCTGTGTTTCTGTGTTTTGGGATTCTGCCCTGGCACCATTTCTTTTATATCCGGAGATCCGTAACTCCGATTGGATTGAAACCTTCACCCAAAAATTAGCTTTCTTGCAGCCAAAGAAGGGCATCAACCGCCTTACGAGGGGCCCAGGAGGGTGGGGGGCGTGCCCACCTAGAGTGGGCGTGGGCCCCTGTCTTGTGTCCACCTCGGGCACCGTCTCGCGTTGACTTTACTTCCCAAAAATCACAAATATTCCAAAATAATTATCCATCCGTTTTTATCCCGTTTGGACTCCGTTTGATATGGGGTTTCTGCGAAACATAAAACATGCAACAGACAGGAACTGACACTGGGCACTGGATCAATATATTAGTCCCAAAAATAGTATAAAAAGTTGCCAAAAGTATATGAAAGTTGAATAATATTGGCATGGAACAATAAAAAATTATAGATACGACGGAGACGTATCAGTCGACCGCTTGGAAGAACGCCTGCACGAGTTCAGGCGGAGCCAAGAGCTACCTTAGGCAAGTGTTGCTGGTCATGGTCTCATGGACGCATTTTATTTTGTCGAGTCGTTTCGACGTGGATAGCTATGTCTTCACAGCAATCATATTATTGCTCTATTTATTGTTCTGTTTCAACATGTGTACTCTGTTTTCCGTTCTTATATGTTCCATTTCAATGTGTGTTTATACACTTTCCATTCTGTATATGTGGATGATAATAGATAGATTCAAATTAGTATACAAAAACTATTAGAAAATGGAATTCATAATATATATAATATTAATTATTCATTAGTTCATCACAGAATATATATGATGATACTTAACTACTAGGTACAATGCATAAAATTGAAAACGGACAAATACTAAAACTAATAATCCCTCCTGGAGCCAGTATTTCGGCAACCCCTCGCCAGCATCTCCCTAGTGCGCGACGTCTTCTCAGAGCAGAGGCAGTACCCCTCGCAGCGCTTGACGTGCCGATCTGCCTCTTGCAGGCAGATGCACGTGAACGATCTTGCCATTTATTTGGGCACCCATCGGAGCTCCTCGTCGGTGGCATGCTCAAGCTTATCAGCCCAGCTCCATGCAGTGACGGGGTGCCTAGTACCTCTGGCCTTCCTCGCGAAGTACCCGTCTTTGTAAACCTCCTCTGCACGACAACGCGCCCGCCCCAAAGCTCCGTCGCCTCCTTTTTCCAGGAAGCATCACGGGCTTCACAGGCCGCCTGGTACTTGGCATCCTCCTCCGCCATCTCCTTCTTGAAAGCCACTTGCCTGGCTTTCTCAACTGGCGCTAGCGACTTCCAAAGACAAAGATCGTACTAGCCCCAAAACCAATCCAAAGTTGGGGGGTCCGCCGCAACCTCATCCGGCGGCACGTAGGTGTTCATCGTCGGTGCTCTTTGAGTGAGCCTCCTCGGGGGGTTGCGACTCCTCGTCGGCGCGTGGGCAGACCAGCGGCACCATGGCAGAGTTTTGAGATAGATAGATTTATAGATAGAGAGAGAGAGAGAGAGGGAAAGAGAGAGAGGGCAAGCAAGGGGAGGATCTTGATGAGAATGCAGGCGGGACGACGTGAGCAAGGTAGTATTTATTGGAAGACAGAATCTAGATCGCTGGGAACAGTACACGCGCTGGTCGCTGGAATTTATGAGTATTGTAGTGTGAACTACACATGATTCCCGCAGAAAAATCCATGTGTGAACATAGTAGCTGATGGTTCCCAATGCAGAACCGTGTCTGATTAATAACGCTCGCCACCCACTTTCCAAAACTCGAGGCGCGAAATAGAGTGCTAATCGTGTGGGGCCGGTTGTCTTGCCAGATTTTAGATTTTCTATTTTGAACACTAGATATTTACATCGTCTGATGATTTTTGAACTCACACACAAGTACACAAATATGATTTTTCAAACCGTTATGGTTAGCCGTTGCATGTACATGTAATTCAAATTTGAACTACGGTCATTAAATGGCTAGGAAATCACTTAAATATCTTCACAAGGTCAAATGACCCCTGAAATTTTCCAAATTTCACATGACAGTTAGTATCAGTGCACATTACACGTAGAAATTTTTTGAAGGCCGTAAGAGGAAGCTATCCGCCGTTCGGCATCAAACATGCATTATTCCCTCTCGGAACCATGAGCCTTCTAGTGAGTTGCTCCGGTTTGTGAGGGGTGTGTGTCCAAACTTTCGTCAAGCAAGCCAATTTTTGTACCACATCATCTTGGTGGCATGACATTACATCAAGCAAGGTTTCATGTTTTTCTGATCATTTTTCAGTTTTTTGGAATAAAAATGCCATGGAACTCCATGCATGTACATGTGTCCATGCCATGAGACCAATATGTTTAAAAATTCCTTCTACTTTACTGCACATGGAATCAACTCGCACACAAGTACACAAATATGATTTTTCAGACCGTTATGGTTAGCCATTGCATGTACATCTAGTTCAAATTTGAATTATGGCCATTAAATGGCTAAGAAATCACTTAAATGTCTTCAAAAGGTCAAATGACCCCAGAAATTTTCCAATTTTTCACATGACACTTAGTATCAGTGCACATTACATGTAGAAAAATTTTGAAGGCCGTAAGAGGAAGCTATTTGCCGTTCGTCATCAAACATGCATTGTTCCCTCTTGGAACCACGAGCCTTCTAGTGAGTTGCTCCGGTTTGTGAGGGGTGTGTGTCCAAACTTTCGTCAAGCAAGCCAATTTTTGTACCACATCATCTTGGTGGCATGACATTCATCAAGCAAGGTTTCATGTTTTTCTGATCATTTTTTATTTTTTTGGAATAACAATGCCATGGCACTCCATGCATGTGCATGCATGTGTCCATGCTGTGAGACTAATATGTTTGAAAATTCCTTCTAATTTACTGCACATGGAATTAACTCGCACGCAAGTACACAAATATGAATTTTCAAACCGTTATGGTTAGCCGTTGTATGTACATCTAGTTCAAATTTGAATTACGGTCATTAAATGGCTAGGAAATCACTTAAATCTTTTTAAAAGGTCAAATGACCCCTGAAATTTTCCAAATTTTCACATGACAGTTAGTATTAGTGCACATTACACGTAGAAAATTTTTGAAGGCCGTAAGAGGAAGCTATCTGCCGTTCGTCAGCAAACATGCATTGTTCCCTCTCGGAACCACGAGCCTTCTAGTGAGTTGCTCCGGTTTGTGAGGGGTGTGTGTCCAAACTTTCGTCAAAGAGGCAAATTTTTGTACCACATCGTCTTGGTGGTATGACATTACCTCAAGCAAGGTTTCATGTTTTTAATTTTTTGGAATTTAAATGCCATGGCACTCCATGCTTAATTGTGTCATAGCCGTTAGACCAATATGTTTGAAAATTCCTTCCAATTTCCTGCACGTGGAATTAAATCGCACACAAGTACACAAAATATGACTTTTCAAACCGTTTTGGTTAGCTTCTGCATGTACATGTAGTTCAAATTTTAAATTACGGTCATTAAATGGCTAGAAAATCACTTAAAAGTCTTAAAAGGTCAAATGACCCCTGAAATTTTACATGACAGTTGTATTAGTACTACAAATTTTCTCGTACATTAAAAACACCATCCATTGGAATTTTACTCCAAATTCGTCTTTCACAGCTAATAAAAAATATCTACAACATCACACATAGTTGTTTTGTAGGAATCATTTGCGATGAAAAAATCTGGGTCTATTTAAGTCTTCCTCCTTAAGCTTCGCCGCCTCTAGTGTCGGCAATCCCCGAATCCACAAATCCCGATCCCCATTC
Source organism: Triticum aestivum (assembly GCF_018294505.1). NCBI lineage: Eukaryota > Viridiplantae > Streptophyta > Magnoliopsida > Poales > Poaceae > Triticum > Triticum aestivum. The sequence goes on from NC_057807.1 coordinate 356,358,833, forward strand.
CCGCACCCCTTTTTGCAAAGATGACACCGTGGAAACACTACGTGAAGGCCCGTATGATGACCGCGTCCCCCCCCCCCCGAGCGCCGCCGCCTGCGCCGAGAGCGCGACCGCCTACGCCAAGAGTGCCGCTGCATCCGCATTGAGCGCGGCCGCTTCCGCCGAGAGGGCGTCTGTGGCAGCCGACAGGGTAGGTATAGTAGCCGAGATGGCTGCAGCTGCTGTTGCAACGGCGGCTGCAAACGCCGAGCGTGCTCGAGCTGCCATCCGTGCCACCGATGTCGCCCTGGCCCGGGTCGAGGCCATCCACACCAAGATATTCCAGGCCACCTTGGAATCCAGCATGCAACCCACGTCCGAAAAGGTGGCGGTGGCCATGGAGCACCTGCTTCCTCATGATGTCGTCGAGCGGGAGCTGGAGATGCAGGAGGCAACAGAGATCGAGGAGCGCCAGGAGGAGGAGTTGCGCGTGGCCCAGGTCGAGGTACAGAAGAGTCTATTCGTCGAGGAATCGGCGGTGGAGTACCAATGCGAGCTCTGGCGCAGCCACTACTACGAGTACTAGAACCTTGAGGGCAGCGCCGAGGACGAGGACGAGGACGAGGACGTGGTTGACTTCAGCAGGGGGGACGCGGAGTCCACCAACGGCGGCATGTCTCCGGGACAAGTCATCGACATCTCATCTCACACCGGCGATGCATAGGCCGGCGCGGCGATGGATTTGTTAAAGTTATTCGTACTTAGGCTTTGTTTTTAATGTTGGTCTTTTGTTAGAGCAATGTTTAGGTGAACGGTCTCTATTTAATTACTAAAATTGCTCGATTCAGTAAGTCTGGTCTGTGTGCTGTATGCTCTTTTGTGTGCCCAAATTAGCAAGCAATGTTAAATTATGCAATGATGTATGCGTGGAAATTTCCACCAAAATTTCAATTGTCAAACTCATCCCATCCGTGTTACGCAAAAGAATCGTTTGCGATGCACACTATCGTTCAAAGTGAATGGTGTCCGGCGGCACCACGCGCAAAGTTTCCCTCCACATTTCGAAATTTTTGGCCTACCGCAGAAATATCTACCCTCCCCCTCCCCATCCCCTTTTCTCTCCGACCACAAGTCACATTTCCCTTGTTTCCCCCTTCCTTCCTTCCTAAGCTATAGCCGCTTCCTCGCTTGATTCCTCGCTCTCGCCGTCTCACATCCTACCATCGGGGTCTCCATGGTCATCTTCAAAGACCTCCCCAGTGGTTCCTCCTCCTCCTCCGACGACTGCACCACCCGGGTATGCCTCTCTTCTCTCTCTCGTGCTATGACTTTGAATGAAGTATTTTTAACCAGCGGTCGATTTGAGTCATTTCTTCCTCTTGTAGTTCCCTAGGACCTTCAGTTACAACGAATGGAGTAGGGTGGCTGAAGATCTTTCTGCTCGTTGTCACCATCAATCTCCATGCGTGAAGCTCGTTGCATTTGAATCTATGGACAATGGGAGGAAGTTTCTGGCCTGTGCAGATAAGGTTAGATCCTCTTTCTTTGTTACAAACCATTTGTTAGATGTGATTCAGACACTGTCACGGTCCCAACCCATTCATACCACACCTTCAACCAAACGCATCCTAAGACAGTGTCATAGTTTGTACCTAGTATCTAAAAATGTTGCCATCTCATCAGCGGTGCCATAGAAAAATTATTTGGCACCGCTTCAGCAGTTTGTGGAGCCAACTGATACGTCCATTTTGCATCATGCAGTTTGTGGCTATTCTCTCTTATTTTATAAGTTTTACCATGAAGAGGGGGAATGCCGGCAGCTGGAATTCTGGCTGGAAAAGGAGCAAACATTGGAAACCTATTCTGCACTGCTCCAAAAATCCTAAAACTCCACAAAACTTATTTTTGGAATGAATAGGAAGTATTGAGCGGAAGAAACACCTGAGGGGGCCCACACCTTGGCCATGAGGGTGGGGGGCGCGCCCACCCCTACTGGGCGCGCCCCCTGTCTCCTGCCCCCCTGGTGGCCCTCCAGTGTCCATCTTCTTCTATATGAAGGCTTTTACCCCGGAAAAAATCGTGGGCCAGCTTATGGGACGAAACTCCACCGCCACGAGGCGGAACCTTGGCGGAACCAATCTAGAGCTCCGGCAGAGCTGTTCTGCCGGGGACACTTCCCTCCCGGAGGGGGAAATCATCACCATCGTCATCACCAAGGATCCTCCCATCGGGAGAGGGTCAATCTCCATCAACATCTTCACCAGCACCATCTCCTCTCAAAACCCTAGTTCATCTCTTGTATCCAATCTTGTATCCAAACCACAAATTGGTACCTGTGGGTTGCTAGTAGTGTTGATTACTCCTTGTAGTTGATACTAATTGGTTTACTTGGTGGAAGATCATATGTTCAGATCCTTAATGCATATTATTACTCCTCTCATTATGAACATGAATATGCTTTGTGAGTAGTTACGTTTGTTCTGAGGACATGGGTGAAGTCTTGCTATTAGTAGTCATGTGAATTTGGTAATCGTTCGATATTTTGATGAGATGTATGTTGTCTTTCCTCTCGTGGTGTTATGTGAACGTCGAGTACATGACACTTCACCATTATTTGGGCCTAGAGGAAGGCATTGGGAAGTAATAAGCAGATGGTGGGTTGCTAGAGTGATAGAAGCTTAAACCCTAGTTTATGCGTTGCTTCGTAAGGGGCTGATTTGGATCCATATGTCTAATGTTGTGGTTAGGTTTACCTTAATACTTATTTTGTAGTTGCGGATGCTTGCAATAGGGGTTAATCATGAGTGGGATGCTTTTCCATGTAAGGGCAGTACCGAAGGACTGGTCCACCCACATATCAAATTATCAAAGTACCGAACGCGAATCATATGAGCATGATGAAAACTAGGTTGACGATAATTCCCATGTGTCCTCGGGAGCTCTTTTCTCATTATAAGAAATTGTCCAGGCTTATCCTTAGCTACAAAAAGGATTGGGCCACCTTGCTGCACTTTATTTACTTTCATTGCTTGTTACCCGTTACAATTTAACTTATCACAAAACTATCTGTTACCTACAATTTCAGTGCTTGCAGAGAAAACCTTACTGAAAACCGCTTATCATTTCCTTATGCTCCTCGTTGGGTTTGACACTCTTACTTATCGAAAGGACTACGATAGATCCCCTACACTTGTGGGTCATCACCAACTTATCCACACATCTGAGCACCCAAGCAGTAAAATACTAAATCTTTATGCCACGAAGGAACTGGGCGTCGGAGCAACTAGGTGCTCCGGAGTTCAGGTCCCTAAGTTTTTTCCGCTGCATCGGCTCGCCAGTGCAGGGCACCAGTGCGAGATGTAGCAACAGTTGTCTTTACACCGGTTTTGGCATACATAGTGGACGCTTTAGTGCTATTAGTTCTATGTTACTAAATTTGTGCATGTACATACTTGTTAGTATCAATTTGCTGTCATCCAAACACTGTCGCTATGCTGTTGCAGATATATTTATCTTCCTCTTAAAATGTTCAATTTGTAATTTATAGTACATGAGTAAGAACTTGTAGCGTTGTTGTAGTTAATTATAGCTTCTGACGTTTTAGAATTTGGTTGTTGTGTCAGTAGCAATTAATTCATTTGCACATTGATCTTTTTGAGAAGATATGCCATAATTAACCCGTTTCTTCAGTTTTCCAAAATAAGTATTGGTGATTTTCCATGTTGCTATAAACCCATTTTCCCTACAATTGTTACTGATCTAGTTTTAAATATTATAGGATGAATGGAAGTGTTCTTACTTGGAGTGATTTGATCAAGAGTGGCCACAGTCTTTGAAGATGTGCCTAGCAAAGCTCTGGAGCATGTATCAGGAAGAGAACAGAGGTAGGCTTGGAGATAGTGTTGTCAACGCTGAAGAACATTTGAAGATGTGGGATAAAAAGAGGAAGGTGGGGAAGGAGCTCAGATATTTATAAATTAGACTTTGCTAAGATGGTGTTGGCAATGGAGGAGGCACTTTCCCAGTTGGCCAGTGCAAAACAAGTTCTTATTGAACTGAGAGCAGAGGTGGATAAGGCGAGCCTGGATGATCTTGATTAGAGAAATGAATATATTGTTCTAATATCATTCTTATGAAGTTGAACTATCTATATGATGTACTTTGCTGTTTTCCGGTAGCTATCGTACTGTGATGTTAAAATATATCTATGTGCCTGATATGAAATTGGCAAACACTTGTTCGATATGAAATGTGAATTTGCATAATACTGGAATTATTAATTGTAAACTAATGAACCTGCTAAATCCGCCATGGAACTTTGCAAACAGTTCTAGTAGTAAAAATGCTTGTGATGGATAGCCCAATGCCACACAGTTTTCTTCATCAAATCATGTGTAATATATCTGATAAAAGCAAACGATTAACCAAGGCAGAGCGTGTGTGATAGTTACACGTATCACACATGAGCCTATACATAAACCTGTGTGGGAAGTACATACGAACGGAAACGTTTTCCCTGGATTGACTGCGTGGGATGTACATAAGAACGGAAATGTATTCCTTGGATTGACTGTGTCTGATATGCATACCTACGGAAATGTTTTTTTGGGATTCACCGTGTGGGATGTACATACCTACGAAAATGTTTTCTGGGATTCACCGTGTGGGATGTACATATCTACGGAAATGATTGGGTTTCTGTGGGTCACCCGATCGCACACAAACTCATTTGGTGTCCCAGGAGGGCCTATCCCCGACGGTTTCTGTGTCGTGTGGGAAGGACCCTCTAATCGCCCACACTCACGAGGTAACGGTTCCAAATGCCGTCATGGAAAGGGGTTTAAAACCGTTTGTATAACACCGACGCATACCTGTGACGTGACAGTTCTGAATTGAACGAATTAAGTTGCAGGGTAGGCATAAAGACTAGTCTTACGGCTTAATTCCCATGTACATGGGGGAACTGGGATCATTATGTTGACCCTGAATGAACTTGGGTTTTCTGATGATTTTACGCTTCTCTTTACACGGGTGCGTGATCCCTTGGCTGGCAACTCATCAAATTCATCGTACTCGTCCTCATCGACAACATCGTCGACACCCATTACCCTCCTCTTCCCATGCATCACTACATGTCAGTTCTTACGGAAAGAGTCTTCCACAAAGCTAGGTAGCATCGCTGGCAAGAATGAACGGGTCCGTGTGATATGCCATCGTTGTCCTGTTAACACATGTCTTCCTGTAATCATCAACCTTTACTTGACAAAGAGGGATCCATGAGCACTTGGATCATGCCATCTTAACTTTCACATAGTCAAGATCCCAAATCTCTCTGATGGTTCCATAGTATACCCTTTTAGCAGCTTCATCTACAGTCATGCATTCTATTCGAACAAAGCTGTTCTAATATGAGGTCTTCTCATTATGTTCCTCGGTGTAGAACGTGTATCCATTTATGTCATATGCTTGGTACGTGAACACCATAGGTGATGGCTTTTGTGCCAACCACGTAGCAATGTCATCGATGGATCCTTGTGCCAAACGCTTCTTCAGCCATTCGGCGTAGTTCTTAGTGTGCTCCTTCATCTCCACGTATGATGAAGGCACCATTGGTAAGAAGCTTTGGCATATCTTCGCCAAGTGTTCTTCGGCATAAGCGCTAAGAACTGGGCTGTTAAGCAATACCGTTAAATGGGCTTTCTCTTCCAATTCTCCAGGTGCAGCCATTTGCGTGCCAGCAAGGACTGGATTACCTTTCAGCCTTCCCTCGTGGTGAGAGAGGGGAAAACCTATAGGTCGTTGTTTCATATAGTCGGTTAAAAACTCAACCACCTCCTCCGCAGTATAACCTTTTAGGATGCTTGCCTCTGGATGGTTTCGGTTCGGACAAAAGCGCTTCAGTATTCCCATGAACCGCTCGAAGGGATACATGTTGCGAAGAAACATAGGACCACAATACTTTATCTCGTCGACAAGGTGCACGGTGAGATGGACCATGACATCAAAGAATGACGGTGGGAAAAACATCTCTACGTTGGACAATATTCTTGCAATATCATCTTGCATATGATCCATCTCTTCACGATCTACAATTTTCTGCCATAGTTGGTTGAAGAAATAACAGCGCTTAATGAGTGTGTTCCTTATATCTTTGTCCATCAGATTCCCGATGGCCACCGGGAGGATTTGTGTCAACACTACATGGCAATCATGTGACTTCATGTGTCCCAACTTCATTTTACCTGAGCTCACATCCACAACACTTCTTATGTTTGAGGAGTAGGAAGAGGTTGTCTTAAATGACAACAAATAGGTGAAGAACTGTGTTGCTTCTTTTGTACTAAAATTGAACACAGGTGAGCTTTGACGAATTTGTCATCATCTTCTGCTTCACCCTTGCCTTTTGATTGATCAGCAAGCATATCGAGCCGTGAACCCTCACCATCCTTTCTTTTACCTTTAATCTTGAGCAGAGTACAAAATATGCATTCACATACGTTCTTCTCTACGTACATGACATCGATGCAGTGACGTACACGTAGAATGTCCCAGTATGGTAATTTCCAGAACACCGATTTCTTCTTAAACACTTGACCCTTGGGTGTTTGTTTCACCGTCAAAGCGTGGTTCTTGCCAAGCACAACATTAATTTGTTTAGCCATGTTGTGGACCACCTCCTCATCATAGGGTCTTGGGCCCACACCTACCTCTGTCATACCATCAAATTCAGCTTTCATCTTTCGATATGGGTGATTTTTCTGGAAGAACCTATGATGACGCAAATACACGGTTTTGCGTGAGTTGGGAAGTCTTCTGCTAGCTATCCTATCCATGCATGTGACACACCCTACATCTCCCTTTGTTTTCTACCCTGATGTGTTGCCTAATGCCAGCATATCTTGAATGGTGTGCACCAGCATCACATGTATATCAAAAATCTCCTTTCTGTAAGCATCATAACATTTTACAGCAGTTGCATCTATCCACACTGTCAGCAGTTCTTCTACCAGTAGCCGAAAGTAAATGTCGATGTCATTTCCAGGTTGCTTCGGGCCTTGGATAATCATTGACATCATAATGTATTTTTTCTTCATACAAAACCAAGGAGCTAGGTTATATATGCACAGAAGCACCGGCCATGTGCTATGATTTGTTCTCATATCGCCAAAAGGATTCATCCCGTTAGTACACTTCCTGAGCCTTATACTTCAAGGATCCTTGGCAAAGTCTTCAAACTTGTTGTCGATTAATTCCCACCGAGCCCATCTTTCGGGTGCCTCATATACTTAACCCCAATTCGCTCATCATGATGCCGCCGCAACCTCTTTGCGTCTCTAGAGTTTGCAAACAAACACCTCAACCTTGGAATTAAAGGCAAGTACCAAACAACCTTGAACGGGATTCCTATCTTGATCTCGTCGTCCAATTTGTACTTGTCCTTTGCTCTCCTGTGCTTTTATCGTGCATGCTTGCATTGGGGACATGCACGCAAATCTTTGTACTCACCACGGTACAATATACAGTCATTCACACAAGCGTGTATCTTGTGTACTTCAAGTTCCAACGGGAAAACAATTTTCTTCGCTTCATTCGTGCTTCTGGGGAGCACATTATCTTCCAGAAGAATTTCTTTGAAAAGACCTAACATCTCTGTGAAGCGCTTGTTTGATAGACTGTTTGGATGCTTTAAATCTGAGAAGCCCCAGGGTGGCACTTAACCTGGTATATTTCTTTTTTGCAATCTGGATACAATTCTTTCTTGGAGTCCGCATCAATGGTTGACTTATCCTTGTACCTAATCATATCCTTTTTTGGGCCCTCAAAATCTGCAATCGTAGCAGCAAAATCTGGCATATCAACATCGTCATCATATGCGTCAACGTCTTGGTTTTCTAGTGGGCATTTCGACTTTCTGGTGTTCCATTGGTAGCTTGACGCCTCTGCCCCGATGTTAGATTCAACATCCATGTGACACTGATCAGGGTTTGGCATCTCGCAGCCCTGGGTATCTTCATCCATGACCTCCTCTTCACCATGTCTAGTCCAATGTGTATATCCATACATGAATCCCCAGGAGATTAGGTGCCACTAGACATCTGCAACTTCATGTGACTCTGCATTGGCACAATCAGTACATGGACACAGGATGTAATCTACATCACCAATTCTCCTCTTTGTACTTTCAGCCAAATTCATGAACACTATCACGCCAGTGATAAAATCTACGGTTTTCCGATTCTTCATCCATTGAGATCGTTCCATCTACACCACATGAATGGTAATTAAAAACAAAACAACAACATTAATACACGGATTAACTTATGCACAATGATGCATGCATAAATCACAAGGCTTTATTTTCATAATTACTGAGGGCACTCCATATTAGTATCCAAACGTGCAATGACAAAAGTTAATGGCCAGCCAATTTACACACAGAGTACTAGTACAACACTACCCATAGGAATTGAATACCTTAATTAAGCCACTCATGAAAAGAATACATTAATTAATTAGCCGTGCAGCGACCTCCACCCAGCAGACAGAGAAGCACAATGCAGCGGCATGCCGAGATAGCTTGTTCGAGGAGCAAAGCTTAGTGCGGCTGCCGCCTGAAGTTCGACCTCCACTATCCAACCATCGACCACGATGGATGTGCTCAAATCATGCTGTCGTCGACCTCGATGGTTGAGCTCCTCCTATCTCCTACCGCAGACTGAGGATTGACCTCCTATGATGCCACCACCACCCACCGACCGAGGATTGACCACTTCTCTGGTAGCCGCTGCGTAGGCCGCCGCCGCCATCTCTATATGCAGACCGGTTGTTTATTTACGGATATCCGTAGAGCGGCTGTTTACACGGTATCACTATAACTCAATTATATGTACAAGGTAGTACATCACATACAGTTATGTAACGACAACCATGTCTCACCTACGTTTTCTTCTCACACGGTTTGGTGCGGAAATCGTGTGTGACACTGTAATACCTAACACAAACGACATGTATAAACAGTGTGTCGTATACTCCAACATATAGTGCCATAAGTAGTTCCCGACCGTTAGCTTATCCCCATAGTTTCCCCATTTCCCCCAAATCCCTACATAGCCTCCAAATTCCCTCGCGTGGAGCTGACATTGGGGGAATGCAGTCTAGTGGTGCTGATGGTATCGGTTATCACGCCCAATATGCGACCCTATCCAAAAGGAACTCGAAGGTCCCACCAAGGATAGACCCACATATTGAAACGCTTTTGCAAGGTGGATATCATTACATCAACATTACATAATAGATGGGGATACATACATAAGGAATACAATGCCACACGAATACATCTTCACAATACATAAGAGCATCATCCGACTACGGATGAAACACAAATAGAAACTCCAACGACATCCACCCTGCTAGCCCAGGCTGTTGACCTGGAACCTATCCCCTGATCGAAGAAGAAGCAGAAGAAGAACTCCGAAACAAGCAAACATCGCTCTCGTGTCATGATCATCGCATAACCTGTACCTGAAACTGTTGTTGTAGTAATCTGTGAGCCACGAGGACTCAGCAATCCCATTTCCATGGGTATCAAGACTAGCAAAGCTTAAAGGGAAAGGAAGGGGTAAAGTGGTGAGGCTGCAACAGCGACTAAGCATGATATGGTGGCTAACATACACAAATAAGAGCGAGAAGAGAGCAAATGGAACGGTCGTGAAGCTAGCAATGATCAAGAGGTGATCCTGAACTCCTACTTACGTCACACATCACCCAAAACTGTGTTCACTTCCCGGACTCCGCCGAAAAGAGACCATCACGGCTACACACACGGTTGATGCATTTTAATTCAGATCTGGTGTCAAGTTATCTACAACCGGACATTAACAAATTCCCATCTGCCTTAACCGCATGCACGGCTTTCGAAAGTTTATACCCT